>NC_052478.1:1998016-2121631 GCF_009730915.1 Dioscorea cayenensis subsp. rotundata
TATGTGTCGATTTGAAAAATTCATGGAAAGCCCCTGAACAAATAAAAACCCACAATTAATGAACAACACCTCACACTGCGCCCCACCGACCCCACCGCCCTTCTTTATCACGGCAACGCTGACACGTGTCAAACCCCTCTCCCTGTTCCCCGGCTCACGACACTCTTAAGCCCTTATGTTCTCCACGTGCCACACACGTGCCACCACCTCACTCTTACTCTCCACTCCACCGCTTTGTCCATCACTTCCACTAATACATTGACACCTGTACCTTGTGGGCCCCGTTCCCGATGTTGTGTACTTATGCGTCACTGTAGTCCGTTGCCTAGCTTTTTTTCACACGTGGCTCGACACGACAACACCCTCCCCCTTCCCACTCATTTATTTATGCGAAAAACCCCCTCATTTATTCTAAAAAAAAGCGGAAAATATGATGGCAGGCGCCGCTGGCCAGAAACCGTACGGCAGTGCTTCTGTAGGGCTGACGTCATCGTCACATGAGACCCCCTGCGACACGTCAAATCAAGCGGCGGCTCTTCCCACCCTCTCTCTCTTTCGGTCTTTTAAATCCTCTGCCTCTTCTCCACTTCGCTCATCTTCATCCCTCGTCGGAAGCTCAGCGGCAATGGCGGGTCACTACCGAGGCGTGAGGAAGCGGCCGTGGGGGCGTTACGCGGCGGAGATACGCGATCCGTGGAAGAAGACTCGGGTGTGGCTTGGCACGTTTGATAGTCCGGAGGAGGCGGCGCTTGCTTACGACCATGCCGCTCGTGCTTTGCGTGGAACCAAGGCGAAGACTAACTTCCCCCATCCTCGCTCTCCTTTGATAGGATCAAGAACAAGACTTGTAATTCAAAGAACAAACACTCAGACACTCAACTTAACAACTTCAGATTCGTGTATGAAAGGAAGAGATAGAAAAGCAAATGCAAAAAAACTCACCCATCCATTCATTGATAAACTGGGCAATTATACAAACATCTGTTGTGCATGCCAGTAGAGCAGCACAATTAGCACAGCCAGAACAACCATACACTTAATACAAACTTACATCAAATTAACAGTAAAGCATAATAAAAGTACTACAAAACATTCACATAAAAACATATGCAGCACAGACAAAGCTTGTGACTGCACATCTGCCCAGCTTCACAATCCAGTCCACTAGCAAAAGCACTCCCAATTCTCCAGGTTCTCACAGCAGCCTAGTGTCACCGGGTCCCTCTGATCAATACTAGACTTCAACACCTTCCCCTTGATCAGAGATATCTCCCACATGCAACATGGTTCTCAGCATCTCAAATTTAAGTCTGGGTAACGGCTTAGTGAAGATGTCAGCTACCTGAACATCAGTCTTGCATTGCTTGACTTCAATTGCATCATCCTTTATAAGGTCACGGATAAAATGAAACCGTGTATCAATATGTTTTGTGCGGCCATGGAGAATTGGGTTTTTAGCAATAGCGATCGCAGACCGATTATCACAAATAATAACACTTGGAGTGCCCTGTTTTTCATTAAAATCTTCCAGCAAGCGCCTTAACCATACAGCCTCGCATGCTGCTGCAGTCAGAGAAATATACTCTGCTTCAGTACTTGAAAGAGCAGTAATAGCTTGCTTTTTAGAGCTCCAAGCAATGACCCCTGATCCAAGTGAAAACACCCAACCAGTGGTGCTTTTCCGGTCATCCGGCGATCCACTCCAGTCACTATCAGAATATCCGAGCAGCTTGAAATCTTCATTTCTTTTGTAGTGAATCCCATAATGAATTGTACCATTAATATATCGCAAGATTCTCTTCACAGCTCCCAAATGATGCATGCTAGGTGACTGCATAAATCTCGAAGCTATAGACACAGCATAAGTTATATCGGGTCGGGTGTGAGATAAATATAGCAATCCCCCAACAATGCTCCGATATCTCAACGGATCTCGCTTCTACCGAGTTGTCAAAGAGAAGTAGTTTCTCATTTGAATTCATAGGTGTATCAATTGCATTACAATTCAACATCCCTCGCTTTTTGTGAAGAAGATCAGCTGCGTACCTTTGTTGGGAAACAAAGATTGACCCTTTCCTCTGCTCTACTTCCAGACCAAGAAAATACCTCATTGGTCCGAGATCAGTCATTTCAAAGGAATTCAACATTGAACTTTTGAATTCTAACAATAACTTCTCAGACGATCCCATATATAATATATCGTCAACATACAGGCATAATAGGATAACACTGCTATCTCCTTCCTTCTTACTATAAACTGTGGGTTCATTTAAACTGCGAACAAAACCCAATTGAATAAAATGAGTGTCAATTCGACTGTACCAGGCTCTAGGTGCTTGTCGAAGACCATATAACGCTTTGTGCAACCGATACACATAGTCTTCTTTGCCTCTGATAATAAAACCTTCTGGTTGAGAGACAAAAACCTCCTCAGTGAGCTTTCCATTTAGGAAAGCAGATTTAACATCAAGTTGGTAAATAATCCATTCCTTCTGAGCACCAATGGATAAGAAAATCCTCACAGTTTCCATCCGAGCAACTGGAGAGAAAATTTCTCCAAAATCTATCCCTTCTCTCTGTGAGTATCCTTTGGCTACAATGCGAGCTTTCTTCTTCAATAAGGTACCATCGGGCTTGAATTTCGATTTAAAAACCCATTTCAAACCAATTTCTTTCTTCCCTTCTGGTAGTGTGGTCAAGCTCCAAGTTTGATTTCTGTTGATTGCCTCCAACTCTTCTTCCATGGTCGTAATCCATTCTTTGCTCTTTGCGGCGTCTTCATAGAAGACAGGGTCTCCAGCTGTAAGTGCAAAAGAACAAGAATTGTAAATATCGGTGAGTTTTCGATACCTTGTCGGAGCGCCACCATCTTCTCCGGCGACCATTTCTTCATTTGAAGAAGAAGACTGATGTGGAAGACGATCATCTAGCCGTTCACGAATTTGATCGAACGGTGTAGATTGAACAAGATCAATATTAACTTGAGTCACGCTTTTATCACGTGCTGGCCCATAGTTTAAGGCATCCGAGTCACCTTGGTTCAGCCAATCCCATCGCTTTTCTTCAAAAAAGCGCACATTCCTGCTGACGTGTACACGCCCAGAATCTGGATCCATGATTTTATAGGCCCTTGAGTTACAGCTGTAACCAATGAAAACTCCCGCTCGTGACCTGGAATCAAATTTGGTTCTCTGTTGAGAGTCAACTAGAATGTATGCGAGACACCCGAAAACCTTGAAATGCTCTACATTTGGTTTTTCTCCAGTCAGTGCTTCTAATGGCGTCTGTAGCTTCACAGCCGAAGTAGACGAACGATTGAGAATGTAGACAGCGGTAGCGACTGCTTCCGCCCAATATTCCGGTGGCATCTTCATTTGCTTTAGCAGAGTACGTGCCATCTCCGTAACAGTGCGATTCTTGCGCTCGGCGACGCCATTTTGCTGCGGCGTCCGAGGAGCAGACAGTTGACGGTGAATCCCAGCATCGATGCAGTAATCTTCAAATTCTTTTGACATGAATTCTCCCCCACGATCAGTTCTTAGCACCTTAATTGGAAGAGAGACTTGTTTCTCCACTAACGATCTGAAATGCTTGAATTTTTGATAGGTTTCCAGCTTCCTCTGTATAAAGTACACCCAGCTGTACCTTGAGTAGTCGTCAGTGAATAAGATAAAGTACACATTACCTCCTATGGACGGAGTTTTGATTGGTCCGACGAGATCTGCATGGACAAGCTCCAAGGGAACAGCAGCTCTCCTTGCTGGGCCTTTTGGAAACACAGTCTGAGTTTGCTTTCCTTGTGAACAAGCTTCACATGGTTGTACATTTGTGATATTCGGCAAGCCTTCCACCAATTGCAAGTCGGAAAGTAGTTTTAATTTCTTTTGGATTGATATGCCCAGTATCTCCTATGCCGGAGATCGGACATGTCTCCGTCTTGTGCCAAATAGGCGAGAGAAAACATCATCTGCTTCTAAGGGAAAGAGTCTGTGAGTAGTCATACATACTTGCGCCACCTGTGTCTTGGATTCTGCTTCTTTGATGTAGCACACTCCTTTAGTGAATTCAACATCATATCCAGCATCCATCATTTGTCCAACACTCAACAAATTGTGAGCGAGATTCGAACAAATTGTACATTATTCGAGTGGTAACCTTTCCTCCGCTTGAACGAGTGATACACTCCCTGTTCCTTCAATTTTGAGAGCCTTTCCGTCTCCAACCGTGATTGATCGACTAGGAGTAGCTTCAATAGACTGAAACAAACTCTTTTTCACCGACATGTGATGAGAAACGACTCACTGCCGATGAGCCAAGTTCCTCCTGTTTTCTTTAGTTCTTCATCAATTGCCATGAAAGCAACTTCTTCTTCTTCTTCCTTTCCTTTTACTTTCTCTTCTTTTACAATGTTGGCTTCTTTATTTCTGTACCAACATTGAGATTTAACATGACCGAACTTCTTACAGACAAAGCATTGCACATTCTTGTAGTGTTTGCCTGACTCTCCTCCTCGTCCTGGCTCTATTCGGCCAGCTTCAAAACTTCTACCGATTCCAGCTTCAAAGCTTCTACCGCGCCCTCGTCCCCTTCCTCTTGAAAAGGAACGGCCACGTCCTCTTCCACCTCTGTTGGGACCTTCGAAATGCGCATAACCACGACCAACATGCAATGCCTTTTCTCCTTCGAGTTGTGTACCCTCTAGATTTAGTATGGCTTCATGGTTCTTCAGTGACCCACTCAGTTGTTCGACTGTAATAGAGTTCAGGTCCTTAGCTTCAATGATTGAATGAATTGCTTGTGAAAATCTAGGAGTTAAACTTCCCGAGTATTTTTAGAAACCACTCGCCTTTTTGAGGGAGATCTTGCTTCAAAGACACGCAATTTGATACACAATATCCAAAAACTCGCTTACAAAGTCTTGAATACACTCACCTTGCTTCATTTTAACTCGCATCAAATTCCCTTTGTAGTGCATGAAGTTGAATGTTGGAGTTGTCTCGAGTCTCCTTGAAATTTCGCTTTTTAAAATGTCCCAAGCTTCCTTTGTCTGTCTTTGCTTCGAAATCCTCACCGAGTGCGGAGTCAAGAGCCCGTTGAATCAAGTACATTGCCTTGGCATCCTTCTTAAGACTGTCATTAATTCTGGTTGCATCTCCTTCTTCACTGAAACCTTTTTCTACTAGCTTCCATAAGTCTTTTGATCTGAACATTGTCTTCATCATTAATGCCCGAGATTATAATTTTCACCTTTGAAATACGGTACATCCGAATCCTTTTTGTGAAGAGGAGGAAGACATTCTTAACTTAGAATTTCAAGAAGCTATCTCCGATACCACCGATAGGATCAAGAACAAGACTTGTAATTCAAAGAACAAACACTCAGACACTCAACTTAACAACTTCAGATTCGTGTATGAAAGGAAGAGATAGAAAAGCAAATGCAAAAAAACTCACCCATCCATTCATTGATAAACTGGGCAATTATACAAACATCTGTTGTGCATGCCAGTGAGAGCAGCACAATTAGCACAGCCAGAACAACCATACACTTAATACAAACTTACATCAAATTAACAGTAAAGCATAATAAAAGTACTACAAAACATTCACATAAAAACATATGCAGCACAGACAAAGCTTGTGACTGCACATCTGCCCAGCTTCACAATCCAGTCCACTAGCAAAAGCACTCCCAATTCTCCAGGTTCTCACAGCAGCCTAGTGTCACCGGGTCCCTCTGATCAATACTAGTAACGCCTAAAACGAGTAGTGTGCAGTGTGCTTATGTGTCGATTTGAAAATTCATGGAAAGCCCCTGAACAAATAAAACCCACAATTAATGAACAACACCTCACACTGCGCCCCACCGACCCCACCGCCCTTCTTTATCACGGTAACGCTGACACGTGTCAAACCCCTCTCCCTGTTCCCCGGCTCACGACACTCTTAACCCCTTATGTTCTCCACGTGCCACACACGTGCCACCACCTCACTCTTACTCTCCACTCCACCGCTTTGTCCATCACTATCCACTAATACATTGACACCTGTACCTTGTGGGCCCCGTTCCCGATGTTGTGTACTTATGCGTCACTGTAGTCCGTTGCCTAGCTTTTTTTTTCACACGTGGCTCGACACGACAACACCCTCCCCCTTCCCACTCATTTATTTATGCGAAAAACCCCCTCATTTATTCTAAAAAAAGCGGAAAATATGATGGCAGGCGCCGCTGGCCAGAAACCGTACGGCAGTGCTTCTGTAGGGCTGACGTCATCGTCACATGAGACCCCCTGCGACACGTCAAATCAAGCGGCGGCTCTTCCCACCCTCTCTCTCTTTCGGTCTTTTAAATCCTCTGCCTCTTCTCCACTTTGCTCATCTTCATCCCTCGTCGGAAGCTCAGCGGCAATGGCGGGGCACTACCGAGGCGTGAGGAAGCGGCCGTGGGGGCGTT
This sequence comes from Dioscorea cayenensis subsp. rotundata, assembly GCF_009730915.1. Classification (NCBI taxonomy): domain Eukaryota; kingdom Viridiplantae; phylum Streptophyta; class Magnoliopsida; order Dioscoreales; family Dioscoreaceae; genus Dioscorea; species Dioscorea cayenensis. Next base: position 2,004,471 of record NC_052478.1, read on the forward strand.
ACGCGGCGGAGATACGCGATCCGTGGAAGAAGACTCGGGTGTGGCTTGGCACGTTTGATAGTCCGGAGGAGGCGGCGCTTGCTTACGACCATGCCGCTCGTGCTTTGCGTGGAACCAAGGCGAAGACTAACTTCCCCCATCCTCGCTCTCCTTCTCTTTCTCTTGATCTTAACCTCCCTGGCCATCATCTCTTCCCGATTCCTCCTCCTCCTCCTCCTCCTCCGCCTCCACCGCCGACTTCTCTTCTTCTCGGTGGGTTCCTTCATTACGATCCTCCGGGGAGCTCTACCATTTTCTCTCCGCCGATGGAGCAAGTTGTTCCTAGAAAGGCCTTGCCTTTTGATCTCAATGAGCCTCCACCATTGCACTGATGCTGATGATCTTTCTTTTTGTTATTCTTCTTCTCTTTTTGTATATTTAGTATTTTGAAGAAAAGGAAAGTTTGGATTTTTTTTTTCTTTTTTAATTTAATGCTTGTGTGTGTTGATCGCAGTGGTTGCATGGAGTTGCTCTTCTCTGCATGAAATCTGGGGTTAAAACTTCAAATGTGATTTTTAAATTTATAAAGGGTCTAAACATAAAAGATGTATATATATATATATATATTATTTTTGTGGGTTTTCAGATTAATCATTGGTTTAGATTAAGTTTTGAGTATATTTAAAACAGAGAACAACATAGTGGATTGGTTTAGAAGTATATTAATCTGCAAATAAATTCGTCGGTAAATTTAATTACTGAATATAATTTAAAAGTTAAACTATTTTAAATGGGATGAATTATTACCCATGTAACAAGTTTTTTATCCTAGTTTGTTAAAGAATTTCAAATGGATGCTTTCACTTTTTTTAATTAATTGTATAATTGACTCTAATTTTTTTAGATTTTAGAATTCATAAATATATATATATATATATATATATATAAATATAATAACCCCCTTTAGTTGAAATGCCACTTGAGATGGAAACAACGCTACGGACTAAGACGCTTTTTTGGTGCTTACATGTATAATGTTCAGGTGTACTATTTTGTTTCATGTACTCTGATGACCACACGATAATTTAGCCTACTTTAAATTATATATAAAATATGTATATGTACATACCTACTCCTATAGTAGTTTTTATATAATTTTATTCATATATATATATATATTGAAAAAAGAATAAACTATGATTTTATTAAAAGAAAGAAAGCAAGTAAATATTTTAAATATAATTTTTTTTTAAATATTTAAAATTGAAAAATATAAAAATAATATAACCTATTAAATATTAAAATTTAATAAGTGTATATGGCAATATGCAATTCTATAATGCATCTCTCCTAGTGATTGGGAGCTCATTCACTTTAGTTTGACACAACGACCAAATGTAGTCCTTGGTTGATAATTTTTTTAAATTTCTATGAACCCCATCTCTTTTTGTCCATACTTTCTAAGTCTTTATATATTTGTACTACATATCATTGTCCCTTTTCTCTTAATTTTACAAATACAACAAGAGTATATACAGTATATATATTCTTATATAACAATTACAACAAGAGTATACTATATATAAGAATTTGATCTTTCAACTATTTCATCCTCTCCCTGGATTGCATTTACAATCAAAGATCTATTATTACTACTGTATTTTGTAAGAATTGAATTTATGGTTTTTAAATCTCTATACCAACACTTCTATACAGTGGGCCAATGCTAAGAAGCTTTTATATATATATATATATATATATATATTAATATAAATATTAAAAAAAAATTAAGCTAAAAGATTAATAGTCTAATGGCACGGGTCCGATTAAACAAGGCAATGGTGTGGAGATTAAGAGCCATGCATTTAAATCACACTTAATATATTAATAGTAACGTGTCATTGGTTGTGGATGAAGGTTTACAGTCTGAATCCTACATTATCCGGTAAAGACACACGGTGCCAATCACTCTATCTACCAGTGCATTGGCATTTGTAAAAAAATAACAATAATAAAAAAAAATACTCTTTCCGTTATTTTTTACTTGTCACATTTATCTGATTCACACCAATTAAATAAAGTTGATTATCTATATTTTATAAAAAAATCCATTACTTTTCAAAACAACCTCTATTTAAAACTTCATTAAGTGGAATATATAATTTAATGTTTAGTTGATCAAACGTATTGAAAATTATACAAGTACATTAAATTAAAAAATAAAATTTAAAAAAAATTATTTGATACTATATAAAATTTTTAATGTAAAGAATATTAAAAAATTATAAAAACATGACAAGTAAAAAGGAACGGAGAAAGTATATTGATTCTATGTTATTATCAACAAATTTTAATAATAAATGAAAACGAAAGAAAATGTACAATTAATGTGATTATTCAATTTTAAAAAAACCAACATCATTGATCAGCCTAATCAGCTGAACGGGCCCACAGAATATATCCTACGTGGCAGCGTTTGGTTGGTCCAATCTTGTGCAGCAGGCTAGTAAATAGTAAATACCGTGGTCTTCAGGGAAAACCCAGGCCATTGTTTTTCTTCATTCCAGACCCCACGACAGCGACGACGAACGCCGCCCCTCACCAAGCGCTTCTCTCCTTCGCTCTCCGCCACTCCTCACTGTAGCTCTTCTCCTCCTCCTTCCACCCTTGCTTCCATCGCTCGATTTGGATAGCGTTTCCCCATCTCTTCCTCTCCTTGACTCTTCCTCTCTGCCCCCCAATCTGTGGTCGTGAAGCCATTATCGATTTTTAAGAGGATAACGGATTATATAGCCCACAAACAAGTGGCCATCGTCGACCTAATCCGTCCTTCGATCTACTACTACTCCATTATTGTTTCGCCTCTTGGTCTTCCTCTCATCTCCCTCCCTCGCTGGTTAATTCTTCTTCTTCTTCTTCTTCTTCTTCTTCTTCTTCTTCTTCTCTTGTTTAGGTCTCTTTTTTACTGCTTTTCCGTTTTGGATTAGTTTGTGCTTTGATTGAGCTTATACTAATTTCTTGTGTGTTTTTGTTATCAAAAGTTTGGTTTTTTTTTTGTCCATCTTGTTTGGTGGAACACTTGTTTCTATGATAATAATACATGATTATTTGGATGTTGTTATTATGTTTCACTGATTGACTCCTTGTTTTCCCCTCATATGTTCCACTGATTGGCTTGGTTTAGCATGAATAGGACTTTGTGCATATCTTTGTTCCTTGTTAGTGTTTAAGGGCTGGATGCTTGACAGCTTATTGTATTCTTTGCAAATATATACTTGCTAAAAGGCACGTTTTTTTTTCTCATGATACACTTAGATCAATGTTGCTTATGTATTTATGCTCCAGTAATTCGCTTGTTCTTGTATTGACGGGAGTTATGCTCATCTTTATTCATTGGTAGTGTTTAATAGCTTGACAATTAGCAATTTGCGTCATTTAAGATTCTTCACTAGTATGGAATCGCAGTAACACTCTTTCTTCTCCCACAGTATAATCGATGAGTCTTTTAGCGGCTGTGTTCATGTTCTCACTTCTCTCGTGCTTTTTCAGTGGTCAGTGTCCATGCTTTACTGTCAATGGACCACTTGTTTTTCATTATACTCTAGAAGAACTTTTAGCTGCTATTTGAATGTTGTACTGATTGTGCTCTTGCAGTAATCAATGGCTGTTCATACTTGTTTTGAAATAGTTGGATACTTTGTGATATATGTTTTATTTGGTTGTCAAATGCTGCATCTGAAGATTCTCTGGTTTCCATTAGAGGTGAACGAGTAAGTCATTATGGCTCCTAGACCACTGGATTATGAGTCAATAAATGAGAACGTCAAGAAGACGCAGTATGCTGTTAGAGGGGAGCTCTACCTACGGGCTTCGGAACTTCAGAAAGAGGGAAAGAAGGTAAACTCGGTTTCTGGATGATGTCTGAAATTTTACTCTTGTTTGGAACTTAGGACAGGTTGTTTTCTTTTCAGTTTCATCTGTAGAGTCATAATTTGTACTATTTTTCTTTGCTGATTTTGTTCTAGCATACTGAGACTGCTTGTTTGTTTTGAGGTTATGATCTTTGTAGTCTCAGGATCTTTGCTTTCTTGTAAAGGCGGGTTGTATTGTATTAGATTTTTGATAGCTTTCCTCACATTTCTGGCAGATTATCTTTACAAATGTTGGCAATCCTCATGCTTTGGGTCAGAAGCCACTGACATTTCCTCGCCAGGTTCGTGGTTTCAACCCAAATAATTTTCCGATACACTAGTGATTACTGTATATGAACACACTCATTTGTTTTTTTTTTTTAATTTTTTAATTTTTATAAATAACTACCTGGGAATTTAATTAATGCTTGATCAACCTTCTTCATTTCTCCTTTTGCACACTTTAATGATGCCTGTTTGTGTTGTTCATACTTAAAATGCAAACCTCAGAACATGCCATAAGTACAACTATTCAAAGATAATAACGATGATACTGAAGTTTTGCGTGTTGTTTGTCAAAGTTTTCCTTATATGATGCACCACTTTCTGCAGGTGATTGCATTGTGCCAAGCTCCGTTTTTATTAGATGATCCCAATGTGGGGCTTTTGTTCCCAGCAGATGCCATTGCAAGGGCTAAACATTATTTGTCTCTGACTTCTGGTGGTCTAGGTACTTTGTTTACCCAGTTTTAACTGTCAAACAAGGTCATGAGTCCTTTTTTTTTTTGTATAGTTCCCAATATTTTTTCAGAATATATTAAAAATATATTTCATTTGCCTTTTGTGTGCTTTTGTAGAATCAGTATATTTTTGGCTACACTGCAAGTTTATTAAGCCTTTTCAAGTTGGCAGACAATTTCACATGGCCAAAAATTGCATTCATTTTCTCTGTTTTTCTTATCATTGATGGTACAGTTGTTAGGTCTCTTGTTATGTGCTATGCTTTTATTCCATTTTATATTTCCTGAATTTCACTCTTGTATACAACTATAGATCTTAGCATCCTCCTATTGCAAAGCTTATTTTTGGTGCAAACTAAATGAATTCTGTTGGTTATGTTGTGAATGATCAGGAAGGCTCTCCTTAGGATAGAGAGATGCCTGTAGGTTGTAAGTTTAGAGTTAAATTCTTCTGATCTTAGTAATTTAATTGAAGTTATAATTTTGATGTGATGTTCTTTTACATATTTTACTTTTCATTCAAAGGGGATTCTTGAATTATCCGGTGCTCCAGCAGGGGGAACTCTCCAAAGATAATCCTGATCGTTTGTTTTGCTGATCAGGTGCATATAGTGATTCTCGTGGCCTTATTGGAATAAGGAAAGAAATTGCGGAATTTATTGAGAGACGTGATGGGTACCCTAGGTATTTGCTTTGGTTTTAATTAATTTTAAAGAGGAATGTAATTAGTCCTGGGGATACAGATTAAAATGCCATAGTCAACTAAATTGCATGATTCTGGTGATTTCAGTGATCCAGAGCTTGTATTCCTCACTGATGGAGCCAGCAAAGGTGTCATGCAGATGCTAAATACCATTATCGGAAGTAACAAAGATGGTGTATGAGACTCGGATACAATTACATTTGATAAATTAGGCTTTCATCCAAGTTATCGAAGTTGATTTAGCTCAATGATGTTCGAATATCAAACACGCTTTATTGGTGTATTGGCAGATTTTGGTTCCAGTTCCACAATACCCACTTTATTCAGCTGCAATAACTTTGTTTGGTGGTTCCCTTGTTCCATACTTTTTGGAAGAGGAAGCAAATTGGGGCCTGGACGTAAATAATCTTCGACAAGCAATAGCAGGAGCAAGGTCAAGGGGAATTACTGTAAGCACTTAAACTATTTGTTTTTTTATCTTATTACTTCCATGTATTCAAATTATGTTTATTGTCAGTTTAACATTAGTATAATGCCATCATAAAGAAATTAATGATTAGAAGAACTTACAAACCCCCTTAACATGTTAGCTGATACTGTGGCCCACTATGTGTTCTCAGGTTAAGGCTATGGTGATCATAAACCCGGGAAATCCTACTGGCCAGTGTCTTAGCCGAACTAACATACAAGAACTGTTGCAATTCTGCTACCAGGAAAATCTAGCTCTGTTTGCAGATGAAGTGTATCAGCAAAATATATACCAGGATGAACGGCCATTCATCAGCGCAAAAAAGGTACAATTAAAATTCCAGAAAGAAAGGGCGCTGCAGTTATATTTTTCAAAGACTAGAAAATTGCTGTTCTCTGAAAGTGAGTTGGTTTTGTTATTGCAAGGTATTGTTTGACATGGGTCCTCCTATCAGCAAAGAACTCCAACTAATTTCTTTCCATACTGTGTCAAAAGGATATTGGGGGGAATGTGGACAGCGAGGAGGGTATTTTGAGATGACTAACCTTTCTCCTCAAGTATGTTACACTTGCAACTTGTAATTTATATGCCTATATTCATTTTAATTTTGAAGTGTTATAGAAATGCAATTATTCACTTGGGTCTATATTTCTGTCTTGTGCAGACAGTGGATGAAATTTACAAAGTATCTTCAATTTCACTCAGTATGAACGTCTCTGGGCAGATCTTTGTAAGTAAATGTGCTTTCTCCAAAATGATATTTTAAGTTTAAGCATGCACATACTTGGACTTGTTATTGTTTCTTTTGATTACATTTTTTTTTCCTTGACATGTTCTTCTAGCCATGAATTTTCTCTTTCCTCCTTATGCATTAGATAAACTGTGCTACTTTTTTCAGTTAGGGCTGATGGTTAATCCTCCCAAACCCGGGGACATCTCATATTTGAAGTTCAGTATGGAAAGGTATGAAGAACTGATTATCTCTTCCAGTAATCATAATGACTCTTTTTTGATGATTGATTGCGAGGTTTTTATCTTCACATATGTGACTGTAATTAACATGCATTGTTACCATTGCAGTAAGGCAGTGCTTGAATCTCTGAGGCGAAGAGCCCAGATAATGACCGATGGCTTTAACAGTTGCAGAAACGTTGTTTGTAACTTCACTGAAGGTACATTAACTTATCGTCTTTTCTTTGATGTTTTCCAGCTTCAATTACTTTCAATACACTACAATTTTCATTACAACCAGCTACTAACAAAAAAAAAAAAAAAATTGTTTCAGGAGCTATGTACTCATTCCCGCAAATTCGCTTACCACCAAGGGCTATTGAAGCTGCTAAAAAGGCCGGAAAGGTTCCCGATGTTTTCTATTGCCTAAAGCTCTTGGAAGCCACAGGAATCTCTACTGTCCCCGGCTCCGGTTTCGGCCAGAAAGAAGGGTATGTTCCTTTGCTGCTAAATCCTTATTCCATTCCACAGTCCTTATTGAACACATACAAGAGTTTGGAGTCAGCACAAGCTTGGCTTGATGGCTCCATACTATATATAAAAATTGGGCGAGAAACAAAACATAGACTTGAGTTGAATGAATACATTTTGTTATTAATTTGATCTCTTTTTCAAAACAACAGGGTTTTCCATCTGAGAACAACCATATTACCAGCAGAGGAAGACATGCCTGCAATCATGGCAAGCTTCAAGAAGTTCAATGATGGATTCATGGAACAATATGAAGATTACAGAGGTTATTCAAGGATGTGAGTCTGTACAAGAAGCAGCCTCTTGAACATATTATTATCTAATATAGAAGCCATTTCCATGAGCCTTCTATTCATGTCATTGACACTCATAAAGAGAATGCTTATCATAATATCCAATCCACCACCACCACCTCCACATTATTTTCCTTATCTTTGTTGGCAAAGTTGAATATAATCTTCTTCTAGTTTCATGTTTACTATTTGGAGACAAAAAGTGAAGAATGTTTATGGATTTTCCCTTCATTTTTCATTTAATCCCGTCTTTATCTTTGTGTACGTGAATAATTTAGGGGTGTTGGTTGCAGGTAATATTAAATTACCTTTGGAATTTGAACCAAGTGATATTATACAGTGTGGGTTATTAGGTTACTGGAATACGATAATTTGATCAATATTAGTGGGAATGTGATTACTAATTCAATAAATAATAATATCATTTTTTAAAAGTTTTATTTTTTTTTCTCATTATATCGTTGAAATTTTATAAAATTTAAATTCTATAAAACCTTTAAATATTAATTTAAAAAAAAATGATTGTATTTTTGAAGTTAGTGATAGAATGTTGTTAATTACTTCTATAATATTTTAATAGCTTGTTTTGAAACTAGAAATTTTTTTAATGCTAAATGTTTGAATGAAGATAAAAATAATTTAAAAAAATTTTTTTTTCAGATATAAAATTTGAAAAAAATATTTTTTTATTTAAAACAGATGAGTAATATTATATTTTTCAGCTAACGAAACACAGTATAGTATGCAAGGTAAAATTGTGATTATTGGATTTTAAATCTGTGACCACCTATATATATATATATATATATATTATTATAAAGAAGAGGGAAAAAAGTAGCGGCGGATTCCAGTAAAACAATGGGAAGTTCACGCAAGTGCGACTCTTTATCTTGGAGCGAGATGCCTTTGCGTGCTCGCGAGCGTGTTGCTTGGCAGAGCCCTTCGGCGCAGTGATGAGTAAAGAAACCTTATCTCTATTTTCATGGCGTGCACGTTAAGCTTAATCTTTTTCCCGTTTTTTTGGTTCTGGTTCTGGTTCTGGTGTGTAATTAACTTTCTTGGGACTCGTTGGGCTGAAAAGATCAGTCATGGTCCCTCTGCAACTAAATCTGTGTTTCAACCTTCTTCACCTTGCTTTTTCTTCATATATATTATATTTTTCTAAAAGTGTAAAACTATATGCATGCGTGTCCATAGTTGTATGTATGTATCATATGGGAGAGGTTATTGTAATTGGTGCACGTTTAAAGTAAAAAATAAAATAAAAAAATTGAATATCAAAGCCCAGGTCATTTCTGCTTTGAAGAGACAAAAAAGATTCTATTAAATGAAGAAAATAAAAATTATTATATAAAAATCTATAAAGTGAAATGTCTCCCTGCATTAAAAATACATCCTTTTTGTGGGATAAATCCGAGCAATTTTTTATTTTTATTTTTATTTTTATTTTTTCTTTCAAATAAAGATTTCTGGTTGTTTTCTGTCCGTTCAATGGATTGAAGACTTGAATAACTGATGCACTTTTTAAGTTTGTAATACACACATCCATTAACAACAGATACAAAAACATTTACATACCATTCATTACTGGGCTGGGACAATACAACAACAGTAACACTGTCTGCTACTCATAGTCTGTATGGCAATTACTGCATTTACATACAATGAGATTTATATGGATGCTAGTTATTATCATCTATGTACATGTTTTCATTGTGGTCAACAGGGTGGGCAGTGTCAATGTAGTAATGTGAATCAGGTCCATCATCAATCTTTCCCCTGTACAATAATACAATGTTAGTCTAGTTCTTTATTTTCCTCACAGATGATATCAGTAAGAGTTTTGAGGAAGAACACCTTTCCAAAACAAATTTACCCTCATACTTTTGAGTTTTCTCGCGCGCAGACTCCTGTAGGAATTAGCCAAACAAGAGTTAAGAGTCACATTGTTCAAAAGTGGTATGACATTAGTTGCAAAAATGCTTGCGCTAACAACCTTCGTCTAGTGTACAGAAGATTTCAAAGCGGTCGGGCTTCAATCGAAACAAATTGAATTACATGTATAAAATGAGTGAGGGTAAAACTTTGGTGCATGTGTGCCGGAAAAAGTCATATTATAGAGTCATGCTGGCCCAATATTGCCAACAAAAATCAGAGGTGATGTTTCATCTAGCATGCATAAATTGACAAAGTATCATGATAAATGTTGTGTAGGTAGTTTGTCATATAAAGACACGGAAGCTTACATATTTCCAACCAACATTTTGGCCACAGGAGCAGCAGAATATGTCCACTATTGTATGCATTCCTGAAAGCATCACCCTCTCCTCCTGATCTCCAAATGAGACATTTGATCTGACATGTATAGACAATCTTCTCAGGGTAGAAGAGAAAATATATTTGCTCTGATTTAAATGTTCTGTATTTTAATCTCTCTTGAATAAATAATTAACAATTCCACAAGTAGGGATTGATTAATAAATTTACAAAAAGTATTTACCTTACCTGATCATTTTTCCTCTAATATTCACTGCCAGTATCACAGTAGATCAATCTTAAAAGATACTGGTAATTGTGAATTCATATAGAAAGGTAAGTTGTCATTTTATCTGTTTTTTTAATTTGTTTCTGTTATTCATGTCAGGAAAAAGCGAAGGGAACGGTGTCAACATAGAAAAATAGGGGAAAAAAATCTCTAGATGAATGTCATAAAAATTTGTTTTTCCTGGTTGACATGGTCAGACAGAAATAGCTATGCCAAATGAATTGTTTACTTCCGTAAAAACTTTGCAAGGTTGAATGTGCTATACCAGTCCTGTATTAAGTGTGTCTAGGTCAAAATAAAATAACTTGCATTCGCTTGTGATTGTACACAGCCTAACAGAAATTTTCAGCCCAGAAAAATTTTACGAAACTAGTCTAGATGTCCTTTTCCGGTTTGATTATAAACCTTACCCTTGGAGATAAAGATTTGACTATGTCATCCAAACCCTATTTCATGGAGTTGATCTTTAGGTATAAGGTTGTTGTTTTGAGCCATGGGTGCAATGTTTCCTAGCTTTGTGATCAATTACTTTACTTACATAATTACACAATGCACATCAGCGAATCAAGATGAACATTTTTCACAAATTAGTTAATTGGGTATCTAACTCCATTCAAATAAAAGAGTACAAACAGAAACGAATGAGGGCTATAAGAGAAAGTTTATGAGCAAGTCAGCAACCAACTTTCACAAGTAAAAGCCAACAAAGGACTTGAGAGCAAAACACTTACACATTACTGAAAAGAAATGCCTTCCCAGGGTGACAATGAAAAGCCTGAAAGTGATATTAATGCAAATTAATCAGCAACAAATTTCTTTCATCTCAATAGTAAATTTGGACAGCTTAGCAAAGCCAGCTACATGAATAGGCCACAACAGCACATAAGCTTGCCAAAATTAACACAACCACAAAGAACCAAAAATAAAGCGAATATTCAATTATCTTAATAACAGTGATGAATTGACAATGGGAAGGAGGTCCTCAAGCTAATGAGTTTGTTCTTTGTTGTTACAAACAAACTAAACAGTCAATCATGTCATGTCATGTACTTCATTCTTTATTGCCTCCACTTCTGATAAAAACCAAAAAATGTCACTTTCAATGCATCTTCCGTAGAGTATGTTTAAATCAGCAAAATCTTATCCAGACAATAAATAGGCAGAAAGATCTCTATGCTGAGAAGGAATTTAAAAGCATATCTCACTCCTGTTCACCAACTCTCCAAGAATTGCAATAAGTTCTCAAGCTAGAAACCAATGAAAAATTTTAATTAATGGTTGCGTGCTTAGAATTCGTCTTGAGCAATCAACTTACCTTATTGTCCGAGGAACTGTAACCGGATTAACAACGAAATCATGACTTCAAAAATTTTTCAAGAATATTTAAAAAAGGCCCACATCAACCCAGAAGCAAATTCTTATTACAAATACTTGCACAACATCTCAAATGCTAATAAATCATTTTCAAGCTGCAAAATATGCAAAAATCAACAAAAAGTTGATTTTTTTTTTTCTTCATAATGCAACCAATACACCCTCATAGCGATCCAAGACAACCTCAAATCAACCAAACAATTCTTCATAATAATCCCCAACAAAGCACACAAAAAGCATCAAAATAACACGCAAAAACAATTAAAATTAGTTGAAAAGTCAAATTAAAACCAGGAAAAATAAAAACACAAAACTTCAAGAATCACAGCAAGAAACCAGAGAAACCAAAGTGATATCAATTGATAATGAGAAGAGATAAACCTTGGAGATGAGATCCTCAGCTAAAGCGAGATGAGTGCCACAAACCCGGCATCTATAAAGCTTTCCATCCAACTCGACGACGAAAATCCTACCCATTTCTACAGAGGAAAACCTCTCCAGCTCTAAAACCCTCATTCACCGACCGAACTCCATTGTTCCTCTTATTCTTTTTTTTTTAATTTATTTATTTTTTTCGAAGAATTGAGTACTTTTACTTATGACCCCCTCTAAAACTTTCCTTTTTTTTTTTTCATTTTAACCTTAGCTTATCCAAAACCCTTCTTAAATTATTATTATTAGATATAAAATGGGGAAGCGACAAAGAAAATGAAATTTATCAGATAGGACTCTCTATAAAGTGAAGAGTCCTTGTCTTCCAAAACGTTTGTTTTATGGAATAATTCCCAACCATTGTATTTTGTGAAGATGGACATAAAAACATTTTTGGATTGTTTTCCTGTCTTTTCAAGAGATGGGAGCAGCCTAGACATACATACATAACCCACTTTTCAAGAGACTTAGTAATTCATGCACATCTTCACAATATAGTTTGTAATAGACACATCCATTAATAACAGACACAAAAACATTAACATACTTTTATTTGGATAAATACAGCAACAGTAACATTGGCTGCAATTTAGTTTGTAAGCTGATTACCACATTTACATACAAACAAAGATAGCTAATGAGATGCATATGGATGCTAGTTATCATCATGTATGTGCATTCTTAAGAGTCAACAGGGCCGGCAGTGTCAATGTTGTGTTGTGAATTAGCTCCATCATCAATCATTCCTCTGTAGAATAATAAAATCTTGGTTGAGCTTTTTTTTTTTTTTCCTTGCATATGATATCAATAAGAGTTTTGAGGAATAAAACCTGTCCAAAATAAATTTCCCTTCCTTGAACTTTTGAGTTTTATCGCGGGCTGATTCCTGTAGGAAGTAATAAAAAAAGAGATAGCGTCGCATTGTTCATAAGTGGCATAAGATTATTGCAAAAAAGCTTGTCTAACAATAAAGCTTGTGAAAACAACCTTAGTCTACTTTACAGTGGATTTCAAAACACTCAAGACTTCAATCAGCAAACCTCTAATAGCAGTTCAAACTCAAAGCATGCCCGGTGAAAATAAATTAGCTTATACACAAATGAGTGAGAGTAAAACATTGCTGCATGCATGCTGAAAAAAGTTGTAGTCATGCAGGTTCAAAATAGCCAAGAAGAATCAGAGATAACGTTTCATCTAGCATGCATAACCTGACAAAGTATCATGATAAATGATGTGTGACATGTGTCGGTAGTTTGTTATAAAGACATAGAAGCTTACATATTTCCAACCAAGGTTTTGGCCACAGGAGCAGCAGAATATGCCAACTATTATATATATTCCTGTAATCAGCATCCTCTCCTCCGGAACTCCAAACGAGACATTTGATCTGACATTTATAAACAATATTCTAAAGGAAGATGAGAAAATATATTGCTATGATTTGAATGCTTTGTATTTTAATCTCCCTTGGATAAATAAATAATAATACCACCAGCAACTGAAAAATAAATTTACCACTAGTGTTTACCTCACCTGGCTCACCATGATCACTCTTACCCTAATATCCATTGCCACTATCACACTAGACCAATCTTAGATGAGACTGTAACTTTTGAATTCATATAGGAAGATAGATTGCCAATTTATCTGTTTTTTCCCCCATTGTTCTTGTCAGAAACAAGGACAAGGGTAAAGGAACGGTGTCAATATAAAAAAAGAGAATTTTTTTTTTAACGAATATTAAAAAAAAAAAGAAAAAAAAAGAGGCATGGTCATACAGAATAGCTATTAAAATGAATTGTTTACTTATGCAAAACACTTCTGAGGTTGAATGTACTATAGTAGTCCTGTGTTAGGTTTGTCCGGGTCAAAATCTAATAGCTTGCATTAGCCTGAGCTCATACTCAGCCCAACAGGATTTTTATGAAACTAGTGTAGATGTCCTTTTTCAGCTTGAGTACAAACCTTATTCTTGGAGACTTTGACTATGTCATTCAGAACCTATCTCATGGAGTAGATCTTTAGGCATGAGGTTGTTATTTTGAGACATGTGTACAAATTTTTCCAGCTTTGCTGATTAATTGTTTTACACAATCACACAAGGCACATCAGTAAATCATGATGATACTTGTTTCGCATATTTGTTCAATGGGTTCTAACTCAATCCAAATAAAATCAGTTCAATTGGCTCAGAAAGTTATTAAACAAGTCAGCAACCAACTTTCTCAAGCAGGAACCACAAATGGAGTTGAGAGCAAGAAACTTACACATTCCTGAAAAGAAATGCCTTCCCATTGGGACAATAGTAATCCTGGAAGAGATGTTAAGGAAAACTAATCAGAGACAAAATTCTTTCATCTCCATGGAAAATTCAGACAGCTTAACAAAATACACTACATGAATAGGACACAACAGCCCATAAGAATGCTAAAATTAACAAAAACATGGAGAACCAAAAAAAGCAAATTCATCTGCCTGAATAACAGTGAAGATTTGACAATGGGGTTGAGTTCCTCAACCAAAAAAGTCCATTCTTTCTGATTACATAAACTAATCACTTAATCATGTCATGCACTCTACTCTTTATTGCCTCCTTCGCCTCCGAGAAAGCAAAAACTACACTTTCATTGTATAATTATTAAAGTAGCATGCTAAGTCACTATAATCATCATCAATGATTAACAGTCTTATCCAGATCATAAATATGACAAGAAGGAATCCAAAAGAGAAGCAAATATATCTCAGTCCTGCTCACAGACCCTCCAAGAATTGCAATAAGTTCTCAAGCTAGGAAAACATGAAAATTTAATGGTTGTGCACTTAGAATTCGGCTTGAGCAACCATCTTAACTCATTGCCATAGGAACTGTAACCGGATTCACAACAAAACCAAGAATTTAAAAAATATTCAAGAATACTTAAAGGATCCCACATCACAGCGTCAATCTACAAGCAAAACTCTTAGTTGAAAGTACTTGCACCAAAATATGCAAAATCCCCAAAACTAGGATTTTTCCTTTCTCAAAAATACAATCAATACACCATCACAGTGATCCGATATCATCACCTCAAATCAACCAAACAATTAATCTAGAGCTCCTCACAATAATCCGAACAAAGTTCACAAAAAGGCATCAAAATCACACGCACAAACGAATGAAATTAGTTCAAAAATCAAACCAAAAATTCACACACAAACTTCAGGAATCAAAGCAAAGAAACCCAAGCAACAAGGTGATATCAATTGATAACTAGAAGGGATAAACCTTGGAGATGAGATCATCAGCTAGAGCGAGATGAGTGCCACAACCGCGGCAACTATAGAGCTTTCCATCCAGTTCGACGTTGACCTTCTCCATCTCCGCCCAAAGCTCCCTCCATTGTTTGTCCCTTTTATTATGCTTTACTTAAAAAAACGTTTTACAGGGACCCCCTCTAAAACATTGAAATTTATTTTTTTAGCGCCATTTTTAGCATTTTGTCTTTTCATTTCAACCCTTTAACTTAATTACTTAACCAAAAATCCCTTTGTAAATTATTATTATTTCAATCAATAAATGGCTTAATTAATTTGTTTTATATTTTACTCAACCTAGAATAATTATAAATTATATATAAGTCAACCGAGATTAATTTGTTTTATATGAGTCCTCTGCTCCTCTTGGCTCTAGTAGGCCTTTGCTACCAAATGGTAATCTTACTCAGCGCCTCCTTCACCCTACTCTTTGTTGTTTTCGTCCAGCTTTTTTTCTCTTTCCTTTTTTTCTATTCACTTCTTGTGAGAGACTACTGTTTGCTTTTCATTTCTTTAGTGTTTATTGTTTACTTTTTCAATTTGTATTGTTTATTGTTTGTTTTCTTCGTCTGTACTGTCTTTTTGTTCTTTACTTTTTAATAAAGTGATTTATCCATTTTTATCAAATAATAATATATATACATAGATATATCTTATTAGGTCGACTTACGGTTTTCCACATTTAAACATTTGTTTATTTGTGTGGTTCTGTGTGGAATAAATTAACACCCGAAATATGTTACATTATTCATATACAAAAATTAATGCAATTGTTACATTTTTGTATTTACAAATTTATCTAAATAATAATAATAATAATTAGTGGAAATTGCCAAAAAAACCCTTTAAGTTTGTAAAATTGCCAAAAACACCCCATTAGTTTTTGCAATCCCCAAAATCCCCTCCTTTTAAAACTCTATGTTTTTCAAACCCCCAAACCCCTCATGAACGGATGTGAGCGGAGTGAGTTTCAAATTTTTTTGACTGAAAATGCCCTTGCATGGGGAGTCGTGGGCTGCAGACCATCTCGGCGATTTGAGAGGAAGTGGGCGGTTTTCCGTGAGGGTAACCCCGAGAGACAATTTATTGGAGCCGCTTTTAATTGCTTTTTCTCAACTCACGTCTTCGACTTTTTCCATTTCAAGTCGTCTCCGAAGTTGTCTCTACCGTGCAAGCCTCAGTAATCGGCATTTCATCGCCTTTTTCCCTTTCCACCGGGTATCTCGAAGGAGAAGTCCTCCAGCGAACTAGTTGGCATTTCATCGTTTGAAATCTAAGGTATTGAGTATGGTTTTTATGTTAACTGCTCATACTAAAGAAAGATTTTTTTCGGTTTTTGTTTTTGTGACTGCTTTTTGTTGGAAGATATCAAGTCTGCAGGGGGATTTCTAGTGGGGTTTTGTTAGTCTGCAGGAGATTTCGGCTAGGGTTTTTGTTTTTGTTTTGCATTTTCGTATGTATACACTATCGAATTAGTTTTTTTCGATTGTTATGATTTGTGTAATATTTATAATGTACATTTCCGCTTCGTTTGATATGGTTGCGTTTTACAAATGAGGTTGACGTTTAAGAAATGAGATGTTACAGCTTTAACATTTGTTGTCCCCTGCTTTAAAGTATTCTCGTCTCTGTTTAACAAAATGGGTCTCTGTTTAACATTTTATATCTCTGCTTTAATAACTCGAGAGTTCTACCGTTTAAAACCTTATATTTCCGCTTAAAACTTTTGTGAATACTGCATGTTGAATGTGTTGTTATTGTCGCAGCTTGTGATTATAGCGGTCAACCTAGTTAATGGCCGATGCTATTTGACACCGGTAGTGGAGACTTTAGCTAAATTGAAAAATAACATGACCCCTCGACATCGGGAGATTATTCGACGGACACCGCTTGCTGGCTCATCGAGCTAGAAGCTATATACCAAGAGAGAGCCCTTCTTGATTCTCTTTTCGCAAAGGTACGATGGTCGCACCAATAAATTCGGGATCGGGGAAAGCTCTGCCGAGTTTCGGGACCTCAAGATGTGGCTCTCGTGCTTGAGTCTGCGTTGCGATGGCGACGCAGTGGTCTTTCGAAGAAGAAGACCGGTCGGCTCAAGGGCGGTATCTATCAAAGACCTACGAGAGACAGCGAGACTCCATCAAGAGCACTCTGTTGCAACTTGTTCGACAGAGGGGAGAAGAAGATAATTTCGTCAAACTCCTGATGGTGTACCTCATGGGGACAGTCCTCTTCCCAAATACATCATGCTTTCGGTCCGAATCGGATCGTTGATTACGTCGATGATCTACCGACCCATGGGGAGACGCGACGTGGGCACAGCGACGCACAAGTGGCTTATGGAGGATATTCCATGCGGTACCGCTCGAGTGCAAGATAGATGCTGCGGGGAAGAAGACCAACACGAGGTACATTAAGGGTTGCTCGGTCGCGCTTAACGCCCCGGGTTTCTACGAGTGACCGAGCGGGGAAGAAAGTCCGCTTCGGCAAGATCCCAAGGATGTTGTCTACGGTGAAAGTACTTACCGGAAGCAAGTGACGGTAGAAACGAGCTTGTCATCGCTCGATGGAAAAGAGGTAATAAATCATGGACAATGTTTAACATAAGTCTTTAACGCTTAAACATTTTATTTAGCGCTTTAACTTTAGTATTTACCGCTTTAACTCTTATTCATACTCGGGTTTAAATATTTTTGTTCTCCGCTTTAATTATATTCTATAACGTTTAAATATATAAACACTGCTGTTTAAAATATTTTTTTATAGTTTAAAAATGAATGATTTCACTGAAATTGTTTGGTTTACATATGTTAGTTTCCCGAGCTGGTTCCGTGAATCGTCAAGAAGAAATATTTGTTGGGGTCAACCGAGCGGATGAGATGCCATTGCTCCCGAACCACTTGCTCGGCGCGGGATGAGAGGCGGCCTCATCGCTGCGTACTGGGACGCCTTTTCTCCTACTTCCACCCCACCACGCGCACGCATTCCCTCGAGCCGAGAAGCCCTCCCCTACCCGCAGATTGCAACAACCCCCTACCACGACAACGACGGTCCCCTCGAGTGTGGCAGTCCCCGACCATGGCAGCCCCTCCGACCGTGAGCAATCCCACCGGTGACATTAGGCGAAGATGTCACGCAACTCTTAGCGCAGCATGCCGGATATTGATGACCGAGTTTCTCGACTTGTCGCTCGTGTCGAGTGCCGGAAGGGACGTTCACAAATCGGTCGCGCCATCCCTCGAAAGAACTGAAGCACCCGGGACGAACGAGGCGTCGGGAATTTCGACGATGAGGACATCATCGGGAAGGTCATTCCAAAGGCGGCCACATTCAAGAGACTTGCGAAAAAGAGGAGAACAATATCGCCTCGTCTCCACTGCCGTCGACGATGAAGCAATAGCAACACCATCGGCGACGATGTCGTTGTTGAGAAGGACATCGTAGATGATGTGGCCGCTGCACTGCTGAGAAGGCCGTTGACTCTCTTCTCGATGAAATCCTCGACCCGGTGGAACCGGCTGCCGAGATTACGGCATCAAAGATGGACACAATCAATGAAGATCAAGAACAAGTTAAGGGTGTGTCCCCCAATGATGCTGTTGTCATGGCCACGGTTGAGAAGATCGTCGAATCCGTTGCCGTGGCCGTGGACGTGTCTGCGGTTGATGCTCGCCGCCGTCGTCCTCAGCATCGAGCTGTGACACAATCCCACAACAAGAACAACCATGTAAGGATGTGTCTGCAGCTTGATGCTCGTCGCCATCGTCCCCGCGATCGAAGGAAGATGTCTGCGAAGACCCCGACCGAGCAACGAGAGATGATCAAGGCCAATCAAACATTGGACCGGGACGGCTCGGAAAAGCTTTTATTCAAGAAGAAGAAATGGGTTGGCTCTAAGTCGTCTTTAACAAATACTGAGCGAGGAGTTGATGAGGATCTTCCTCAATCGCTTCTATGGATCGAGTAAGTGTAAAGTTTTTATGATATTGTTTAAAGGTTTTTATTATAGTGTTTAACAATTACCTAATAGTGTTTAATACCTTTATGTTATCATTTAATTTGTCTACTTAACATTTAATTATATATAATATCATGTAACAATTGATAATATCATTTAAATATTTATAATATGGTCTTATTATATCTCATATCGTTTAACCTCATAGACTCGTCGTGGAAGAATGACACTCGTCGAGACTCACACGCGACAAATTATACACGTCGCTTGAGGGGAAGGAGATGGTCATCGATGATGTGATGGGACGCTTTTCAGTATGCATAATACAAAAGTCGCTGAGCAAAGAGCCATATCCTTACAAGAAGCGCGTCTCCATCACCAGACGCTTGCATACTGTTTATGTCCAGCGTGAAGACGCACATGACACAATTATGGCTATAATCGGGGATGCATCGCAGAACCGCATGAAGTTCAAATTGTCATCCTCCCAATAATCATGAATGGCCACTTCCATGTCGCTCGTCCCGGACAATGATAAACAAGAATACAGGGCATTATTCTTCATGTCCGAGGTACGATAAGGACGCGTTGGACATGGTAAGTTCTTTAATTATGTCCGATTAATATCTGTTTGGTATTTAAATCGGTATTCTAATCTCGACTTGCATATCTCGACAACGGAATCTATTCGACATTTGTGTCGATATGGAGTTCGGCGAGTCGGCGACGGCAAAGTACCCACTGCGTACGCGACATAGAAACCCCACGCCAAAAACAAGGAAGCGTCTATTGCGCCGCTCACGTCATGCGGTTTATCGAGCAATTACTTTGGGGTGAGAAGTTACGGCTCACGAGCATGACGTTCCTTACCTCAGATTAAGGTATGTTACCCGCATACTTAAGGAGGGGAGGGCAGCCGGCGTCCATGACAAAGGGGGGTCGTCACAAGCGGGTTAAATTTTGTTTTTGAAGAACATGTCCTGTATATCTGAATGTCAATTTTGTTTTCGAATGTAAATCTGGACAAATTCAATTCATTGTTTTCGTGTTCGAAGAGCATGACTTGTATATGTTAATGTAAATTTTGTTTGTTTTGAATTGTAAAGCAGGTTAAATTCCATTCAGTTTCATTTCATTGTTTAATTTACGTTCTAATTGTGTACATTTCACTTTCATTGTTTAAATATACAATATATCGTTTAAACATCAGTTTTAAATATTTCAAAATACGGTGTACCCGTTTAAAATAACACTGTCTCTGTTTAACTAAATGCATTCATTGTTTAAATAAATATGGGAAGTTGCCCATCAATAACTTGTATATCTCAATGTAAAGTTTGTTTGTTTTCAATTGTAAGGCAGGTTAAATTTCATTCAGTTTCATTTCATTGTTTAATTTACGTCTGTAGTTGTGTACATTTCCGCTTTCATTGTTTAAATATACCATATATCGCTTTAAACATCGAGTTGAAATATTTCAAATTACAGTATGATCCGATTAAAAATAACAATGTCTCTGTTTAAATACATTCAATTCGTTGTAAAGAGTAAGAGTTTAAATATGGAAACAACTCCATCAATACACAATGTTTCCCTGTCATCGTCGGCTTATTAACAATACTCTTTTGATTGTCTTGATTCTGAAAGTATTTTTGTTATACTCTTTTTGATGCATGAAGGCGCCTAACGACAACCATCGGCAGACATTCCACGATCCCACGGATGTTTTTTTCGTTCTTTATGAAATTGAAGTCAAAAATTCCTTTTGATTGCATGATTTGACATCCTCGAAATGTTCGACACCGTCAAAACGTTGTCCAATATCCAACGACGACGACTTCGAATGATCCGACGAGCAAGGAAGACATCCCACACCGCCGTGGTCACCATGGGGATGAATGGGAGCACTCGCAGAATCCGAATTCCCCGCCAACACTTCACCAAATAAAAAGATCAATATGTTAAGCGGAGAATATAATGTTTAAGTGATAATGACAATATTTAAACGTTAAATTAAATACTTAAGCATTTAACTAATAACGTAAACGACTAATACAATATGTTAAACAATGACGGACATATTTACACAATAATGACCCCGCACAACCTGGAATAATTAAAAGAAAAGGAACTTACAACGAGTAAACCTCGTTTTCATTAGGATTCGGCAATGGCACATTTTCTGTCTCGACGACAAGATCAACTACAGCACATTTGAAGATGGAGTGGACGTGACACATCCGCTGGAAGTCAACATCGTTTTCTATTGGGCAAACCGTTTTATATCCATCTGGTGTGATGAACTTAACCCTGACAAGAGAAACTTCGAGACCCCATCGCTCACATATCTCAGCTAACACCAACTCCCAAGAAGTCTGAGCAGTGAACATTAGCACCCTTCCCTCCCCGTTGAATCTAGCAATACCACAAAAACTCTCCATAATATATCGGTCGAAAACCAAATCGTACAAACCAAATGAAGTGAAGAACAAAAAGAAGACGAAGAAGAAGAAGTAGAAGATGTAAAGAACAAACAGCAGTCAGAAAGGCAAACAAAAAAGTGCACAGTTGTATGCATAGAGGTTAGACTAGACGTGATGTGATTGGGCGGTATTTTTCCCTCCATCCCAAGGGCAAAAAGGGAAATATATGTCACTGTCGCGAGGAAGACATATTCTCATCGTTCGAATGAATGTTCTCAACTCAACATGAGTCTCTGTGTAAACGTCAAGCTTTTTATGTTTAAACAGATACATATAGTGTTTAAAAATAATGGTTAACCTGCTTTAACTAAAAGTCTATATCATGTAAATAATATGTTATTGTTTTAAATTGAATGCTTTTCACTAACATCGCGTTGAAGATGGGTACCTCCCCGGGTCACTGCTTTAAACATCTTTACGTATTTTTCTTAAACACCGTTATCATTGTTTAAAGAGTAACTAGAGTATTGTTTTAACATTTTCTATTGTTTACACCGTTGTCATTGTTTAAAGAGTAACTTTTTTTCTTAAACACCGTTGTCATTTGCTTTTAAACATATTTACGTATTTTCTATTGTTTACAATGACGTTCTTTTGTTTCCCACATTGTTTGTTTTTTACTAGGTCTATGTTTAAATTTCGAAGTTCACGATCAAATAAGCTTGTTTCGTTTTATTTATAAAAGATTTACAACATTTACAACATTTACAACGTCCGCTCGGGACTTTGGACACTCACGACTCGACCCGTCGATAACTGAAACAAGTGTCCAGACATTTGAATGCTCACGGGTCTGCATAACATGCGCATCAACTTGAACCTGCACAACGTACAACATTAAAAAAAGGTTAAACAACACACATTCATGAAAACGACTATTAATCAATGTGTCATGGTCGGACTTAAACGAAGATCCTGATAGTTAAACACAGAACGTAATAGTTGTACACTGACGTAATGTTCTTAAATGGTAACAGAAAGTCTCAAGTGATAAATATCAACCCCGTCTTAAAGGATGTTTCCTGATCTCCCTCCTCTAGAGAATCCTCCGCAATCACGAAATACGTGAAAAATTTCTTTTCTTACCCAAGTCGAAATGCTCGCTTAATTGCTTGCCCGTCATCCACCGCTGAAGAATCCTCTGCATTCAGGCAATTATGAGAGCATTTCGACTGGGCAGGAAAAGATAGTTTAACTTGTTGCGTGATTGCGGCTAAATGATTCTCAAGATAAGGAAGAAGGTTCACGAAACATCCTTTCGGATAGAGTGATCAGTCCATGGGAAGAGGAGGGACGAGGAGGAGGAGGAGGATGATGAGGACGACGAGTGAGTGGTTGTCCAGTGGGGAGGGTTCTTTTCCGGTTATTTATGGTGTAAATTCCACAAGCGGTCGACTCTTCATATCCGAGAAAAAGTTAAACGACAGATGGGTCGACATCGATCGATGAGAACGAATCGGGTGTTCGGAAAATTATGTTACCGTGCATAAATTTTTAATGCCGTCATTAATTCTTATGCACCGGGATACCATAACTCCCTACGCCACGCTGCCACCGCCAAAGAATTCGGATCAAACGAAAAAGATCACCGCTTTTACGCAGAGACTTTTGAGAATTTACATCGCTAATATAAATAGTTATACATGTAAAGATAACGTTAAACGGAGATGGGAAGTATTACACGGATATGATAATTATTAAACATATTAGTAAAATATTTAAACGTTAAACCGCAGAAAGCCCTTCAAAAGGTTGAGCATGATGTGATTTGGTGCTTTTCCTTTCCCACCATTTTTCGGGTACAAAAATGGGATTTCACAACATGGACCCATTTGAAGTGAGCAGGTAGGGGGTAAAAGGGAAGTTAAAGCACTACTGAAGATTTGTCCAAAGGGTGTCAAAAGTAGGAGGGTTTTTGGGAAGTTTTGAAAAATTACGATGGATGAACAAGTAATTTTTCCCTAATAATAATAATTATTATTATTATTATTATTATTATTAACAAAAGGACCATAAAGTTCATAACATTCATCTGGGCAACAACTGCATACAAGCTGCAGTGCAGTATAGTTCATATAGAGTTTGCAAAAAGCTACAACTGTGTTCAAGAACACCAACAAAAACCCCATTATTTACTTGTTTTAATATCATATCACAACCATAGATTGAAAGGGAGATTTTGATCATTCATATTGATACAAGAGAAAATGCATAGCTTTTGCAGCATGGCTCACAAAATCATGGGAATTTGGGGATGTTGACCCACTGGAGTTGCAGTTCTATTTCACCACTTTCAACATTTCTTAGCCTCAGAATAACATCTTGAGTGAGAATGCCATTTTTCCAGATGATGGGGCTCTCAACTGCTAAGCAGTTTTGAGTACTGGGTAACACACTGCTCATCAGGCAACCATCAGGCATGTCTTCAAGATTCATTTTTACCACATCGAGAAGTGGTTGGATGCTGAACTCTGCTTCACCCATTTTGTCGTCTCGGGTGAATGTGTCTTTGTCAAAGACTTCCTGAAGAACACATGAATATGAGATGAGATTCAAAGCAAAAGCAAATACATTTCTTTTTGCATCAATGCTTGGAGAATTCTACATGAGCTGGACGCAAATGAAACATATTACTTGAATCCCATTCAACGTAAAAGCATAAACTGATAAGATGATAAACTGAGACTTAACTGGTATAGTCTATTTTAACTAGTCATGTTGCAAATAAAATAATCAACTAAACTTCGACGCCATGTTAAATGCAATGATGCAGGGTGAAATGGTTACTGAGGAAGTGGTAAAAACTCAAGACAGACATGGGGAATCCATTAAAATGCCCCTTTTATGAACTTGTTACATATTGATGTGTGGAATCTTGAAAATGCATAATTGGATGTAATTGTACATCTGTAAAATAATGAATAAGCAGGCTCAATATAAATGAAATGACGCACAAGCTTAATTGGATCAACAGGCTCGGCAACTGAAAGTGTTAAGTCTTCATTCCACTCTGGATTGACATTAGACTTCTTCACACTAGTTTTCAGTTTCTGCAAAACCGCAAATCACAAATCAGAAGATTAAAAGTAAAGTGCTATCATCATAAAACAGAAACAAGATAGCAAATGAAAAGTATCACATTTATTCAGAAGCAACTTCTCATCCACACATAACTGATATGGAAATACAAGGATTTACAATCAGCCACTAAGTTCTAAAATTAGACATACATGCATTCCTCATACACAGACAAATATCTAGGCATGAACTTTCAAATGCATGTCAAGCATCATTTCAAATAATTTGGAGGAGAGTGTGCACTAACACAGTAACACATGAAAGCCTGCTGCATGTGTGATCTGGAATTGAACATGTCAAAATAGCAACACTATGAAGGACTGTCTCACTTGCCCTCGGAAATAAATAAATAATGACCTTTGAATGTGCAACCACCTAAACGACAGGATAAAAAGTAGATACTCCTATTTCATATTAACCTCTCAGGGTTGAATAAATAAACCCATACATTAATTAGGCAAACATAAGTTGCAAAATCAAGCAAATTAATCATGAATATTTCGTAACTATTTGCATCTCCATAAATTCATAATAAAAAAACGAAAATATTTCCAATCATAAACTTCTGAAAAGTCTTGCCTAGTGACCAGGATGTATACAAAAAGTCACCAAGGAAGGAAGACAAATAGAAAGATTCAAGAAAAGATAAAAACAATCGAGGGTAAAGGACCTGGGTCTACTCCATAAATATTAGTTAAAAAAAAAACATTAAATCCCATACATGAAGATCAAGCAAACTACCCATGAATAGGTAACAACCATTTGCATCTCCATAAGTTCATTAAAAAGATGAAATTTTTCCAAGAATGAACTTCTCAAAAGCCTGACCTTGTGTGTCGAGGAAGCAAACACAGAGAATAAAGAAAAAACACACATAGAAAGATTCAAGAGAAGAAGGGAGCAGGCAAGGCCGAAGGACCTGGTCGCCCATGGTGACCATAAGGTACGGGTCACTGCCCGAGGAGTCACGAGAGACAAGGTTGACCCCCCGCAACACCCGCACCTTGAGAAGTCCCACCACGTTCTCCATGCCCAACTCCTCTTCAGCCACCGAGAGCAACGATGAAGATCAACAATGAAAGACACAGATAGGGACATGAAGATCAACCACCTGAAGGCCACACACTAATGGGCCAGCCTGCTCCGGAAGCAGCCCAATCTAAACCCACACAGCACCTCTTTCCAGAATCTAGATATTTTTGGTAAATAATTGAAGTAGTAATTCAGGAAAAAAAAAAATTAGTACTTAAACTAAATGGATAAAAAAAATGAAAATGTCTCTTATACTGTTAACTAACATTCTTGAGCAATTTGTAACTCAAGAATCAGAAATATATCAAGAAACTTCTCACAAATAACTGTTTCACTGTTTGTCTCATTCATTTTCAAGCAATCAGAACAAAATTCTAGGTCAGCTCAAATGCAACAAATGTACATACAAGACGTTTATCACTATATTTATAAGGTCCTAAAATTGAGGAACATATTGGAGTTTATGTGGGCAAAGATCATATTTTGTTTTCCAATGGGCATGAAAGTAGGCTTAATGCAGCAAGTGACAACTCCATTAATCCAGAATTGTAAATTGGGTCAAAAAATTTATTTTCTAATTTGAGCAAGTGATGAAGTTGTGTTTATCCCCTACAGTGAACTATCCTTCAAGTTCAAGGCTTGGTCATTCATACTTACATGACACTTCTGAGCACAATCAAGGACAATATAACAAAATTATGTTTTGAAGATAACCACAAACTTTACACTGTATATATCTTATCTTAATTACAGCAAAACACTTAAAATCTTATTTAGACTTTTAGAGAGAATACTCAATGCTACTGGATTAACCAGGCAATTAAATAGCCAATTAATTACATATCCTAAATCATCCCCAATTCACAGACACATTGATTTAGGGTTACTGTCCAATCATGTTTGTTACCACTAATAAAGAGATTGATCCATTCAAAACAAGAAATTTTTTTTCCCTATAAATACATTAGCAATATAATCATGATTCTTTTGGTAAACCCCAATATCGATAAAAATACAAACTTTGATGATAAACAATGCACTCAACAGTGACATGCTTCAATTAAAAACTATAAATTCAAAATAAAAAATCAAGTAAAAACACCATCAAAGATAAATAGAGAAAGAGGCAACAAATTAACAATCGATCAAAAGAAAAACAGAGAATGATCGGAAAGGAAAGGGATTGGATCATATTGAAGGAAAACAAGGACCTGGCGGCCGAGACGGAGGACGACATAGGGATCACTGCCCCGAGCATCACGGTAGGCGAGGTTAACCCCTCGCAGTACCTTCACCCTGAGGAGCCCCATGAGGCGATCCATCCCGGAGAGAGCTCGCCCTTCTCCTTCTCTCGCTCTCTCTCTCTCTCGATCGATCGATCGAAGCAAGCGTTTCCATTTCCATGCGATTTTGTTTTCGGTTTCGAAAACCCGACCGCGTTTTTGACCCGGTTCGGTCAATCACATTGGTGGCGCCAAACTTCATCTTGGTCTTAGACAGATAACCAATCAGCGTTTGCCACGTAGTCAATCAAAAGGATATAAAATTTTAAAAAAAATATATTATTTTTTGCAAGAAAATAACACTCATTGATTTATATATTTTGAAAATTATTTTATTATTATTTTTTAAATATACATAAATAAAACATCAAGAGCTTTCATGTTTTAAAAATTTGATGTATGACAGAAGAGATTTTTTTTAATCTGGATTAAGACTTTTAAATTAAGAATAAAGTCTTCAAATTAGATTAATTTGGCTTTTATATTTCGAAGAGCAAAGCTAATGGATTTTGTTTGAGTTAATCAATATTTATATTTTTAAAATAAAAATAATATTTATAAATAATATATATATGTAAGTATGTATGCAAATAGTGAAGATGCATGCTTTTGAGTTAAATTCTAATAATAGATAAATATTTTTTTAATGGAGATTAAAGTCTTAATCTTCTATATATATATTTTTAATTCCGAATCTTTATAATAAATATTGCTTGTTTTTACTCAAAAGCATTTTCACTATGTGTATAAAAACTAGAATATTAAGACTTAATCTCCATTAAACCTATGTATCATGTAATACCTTGTACTAATTGTGATCAAAGATTAATGACTCTTGCATAAATTTAAATTTAGATTGGCATTTATTTGGTAACCATTGACATTAATAAAAACATACTTTAAAAAAATTAAAAATATTGTCATAAATATCATGCGATACCTTGCACTGATTGTGATCAAAGATTAAGATTAGGGCTATTTGGATAGCCAGAAATTATGCCATAATCCGTACAATATGGCATAATTTAACATTTTCTGATAATTATCGCTATTGCATTTGTTTGAGACTTATTTTAGAAAGTATAAAAATTATAAGCATAATATAGGTATTATGGTATAAAAAATTAGAGTAAGAGTAGAATATTTTCTCATCTGTAAAAAAATCTCTTATTCCTTTCTATCTAGCCCACTGACCATGGGCCTACTAACAGTCGACCAGACCTCAGAGCAACTACCAATCAGTCGGCGACCTTCCACGACCCAGCCACCGGTGGTCCCGACCCGGGTCTCCGGCGACCGATTCCCCGATCCAACCGATCTCGAGTGACACTGCGATCGTCCACCGGTGGTCCCCGACCTCGACGGCATCGACCACCGGTGGTCCTGCGAGGCTTTGAGAATCGACCGTCGGTCCGAGCTGGACCTCCGGGTGACACATCGGGTGGTCCGTACGACCTCGCGATCCGGATGCTTACTGGATGACCTCCGACGACCAGCCACCGGTGGTTTAGCCGACCTCCTGCGACCGACCACTGATCCACCGGTGGTCCATTCGTCAATCGTCAAGTCTCCGTAATTTTTTATTATTTTGTTATCCAAACACATTCTGTAAGAATAAAATACTGCGCAATTTACGTAATAATCACTGCAGACTTCCTACATAATAAAAAATTATCGCTATATTTTTATTTTGCAGCCAAACAGGTCCAAAATAATATTTTTAAAAGAATAATATTTTTTTTATAAGAGTGTAACTCTCTTTAGAATATACAATTAATTAGTTAGTGAAAGAAAAGAGACCTTTTGTGCTCTATACAACTTTTATTCACACACACGTATAAATATATATATATTTTTTCTTAAAAGAAAATATATAACAACAGAAAACATCAAAATCATTAGAAAAAAATACAAAAAAAGAAGACAAAAAAGAATATATAAATAAAGAACTCATCTAACAAAGATCTACATATAAATATAACATAGTACCTAACTTGAATCTTTTTTTATTGTTGTGTAGTATATGGAGCTCATCAACTGCATAACAAGAGAATGTGGAGATGTTATTTGTGGGTCTCAAACCATGTGGTAGCTTATCAATCATAATCATACAATAATAAGGAAGTATGTATATGAGGACCTAAAATTATTCATCATTTTCTTCTTTGTTTTTTTCCTAAAGAAAATGGAACCCAACTTCTTGCCATAATAATTTAGAATTTGATTTCAACATTTATTTTTCAAAGATTAGTTGATTATTTATGAATCCGTGGTGGTTCATTGAGATTTCAATATTCAATTTTTCTAATATATATATATGTAAATGTTCTCTATTGCCTATCTCGATTCTAATAAAAATCGATCATATGTTTATTTTACAGGTATTTACGCTTCTGAACACAAAAAGAATCAAGTTAGAGGGTTCCAACTCTATAATAAAAAAAAAAGACTCAGCTTTTTTGGTTCCCTCAACTATTGATCTTAATGAAATGACACTTAATATTAGAATTGGCTAATGCATTTTTATGCCTCACTCATTTCAGTGCCATTTAAAAAGGATGATTCACCTCCCAATGATTGTTTTCTGGGTGTCTTTTTAACTTAGTATTTACATATTATTTGGAGCCATTTTTTCCACGGTAAATTTTGTGACCATTCTTTAAATTCAATGTTGATTATTTGTTGTATCTTTATTTGTTTGTCTATAATTATTGTTTTCTTCATTTAAAAAAATGTGGTTCTTCACATACTTTTAGTTTTTTTAAAAAAAGCATTTAATATGTATTAAAAAAATTATCAAATAAAAGAAAAAGATATGCTAAAATAAAAACCCTATAGTTTACCTAAATTTATCATATGAAAATTAAGTTAAACTTTGAGATTTTTAATCTATATCAAAATAAAGCATCAAAACCTAACTAATTAAAATGATCAATGAAATGGCACCTCAAACTCAAATATAAAACATAATTATATTAGAGTTACCAACTTAATTTTTTCATCCTATGAAGTATATAGAGAGAGTTAGAGTGTACATGTGGGTTCTTACAGTCCAAACATGTTTTCCTCGAAGGATGGGGCATCTTACCATGGAGGCATGGGAACAACCACACATGGCATTGTCTCCATTATATGTTTTACTTAGTCCTATTTGGCTACTTCAGACGTGTCTTGTTCTTTATCTATTTCACCACCTTTCATTTGTTGCACATTTATATCAAAGTCTTTAATGCTTGTAAGAAGTTTCCTCTATTATTCTTGTCACCAAACAATAGGGTACCTATAAAATAAACAAGAGGTTGATATATAGGATCTTCATTTGCGGAGTTTTTCTCCTAAAGATGCCAAAAGATGAAAATATGAAAGGGAATACTAAATCTCAAGCTCTTTTGTCATGTCATTTTGGCAAAAAAGAATACATTATTTAGCTTCTCTTGGACTTTAGTTCACCTTTGAAACTAAATGTCGACATGCATGGCATACATATCCTACATATATATTATTATTCTATATATGTGTTTTCTTCTTCTTTTCTTTTTCTATTTTATTTATTTATTTATTAAAAAATATGGACAAATCATCATGCATACACACTCTATTTACACCTCAAATATATATTGGGATGAAGTCTCGACTTCTCATATAAAAATAAAATGTTTTCTGGTTCAACTATGTTGACAGTGGTTATTATTTAATGTCTTTGGTAAAGTATTTAATTAGTTTCAAAATATGTTAATATGTTTGTTAAAAAGTTTCTCCACCGGGTTGAAATAATTATATATATATATATATATATATATACACAACTCGTATTCATTATGCATGTCTCTGCATGCTAAGACAATGGAGAACATGAGACATTGGAACCCAAATCACTTAATGGAAGTCCTCATCTTGTCCATGCATTTCATAGCAATTGATGTTAAGAAGTCCAGCTCCTAAGTTCATCAAGTTGTCTCCAATTCACAACCATTTAGGCTTCTAATATTCATCCCTTTTAAATAAATTAATTAATAAATATGAGAAGAAAACAATAGGGTATTATATATCTCTCATGCATGTGATCACTATTGATCATGTCTTCATCAATTAACCACATGTAGCAAGTTAATCATTTAAGTTAGAAGAGAAAATTATAGTTTGAATGCTTCAATTAATAATTGAGTTATTTTTAATATTCTTTATTTTTTTTTCTAAATTGGAAAAGGAGTTGGATAATGTTGGCACCAATGAATCAAGCTCTTTGGATGCTTTCAATTCTGTCATTCTTATATGCTCTGTATTTGATGGATTTGACAAAGAATTGCCATTGTATTATTCTTACACTTTTAATCAATCAAATTGTGGTCCCTTTAGGTTTTTCTCAACAACAACAACAACAATAATCATAATTATTGTTATTATTAAACGGATCAAGTATATTGTGAGAATTGATTACTCACCTAATAGTATCAAGCATGTCTTATGATCTTGTTCCTTTGTTCTTAAGTTAGAATAGAGACAATAAGTCTTTTCTAATAATCCATTAGCATGTTCTCTAATGAAAACTTTGTCACTATACTTCTTCCTTGTTTCATTCTACGTAAATACTTTCTTAGCTTATTGTGTATTAACTTTCACTTACGTAAGAATAATACGAAATACACTTAATTTATGTCAAACTAAGTTTATGTTATTTGTAAATGATTTTTTTTTTTTTGCTTGTTTGGATTTTCAAATTGAAACTACAAAATTAAGTTAGAGAAAAATTATAAAAGAACAACACATGCATGCCATGAGGCACAAGGAATATGGTTTGATTGAGAAGGGCACCATAGATAGTTCTTTTATTGGGGATGGTGGGACTCATACCATGTGGAAGACTACTAGTCATGGTCCATTTATAAGTGACAAGCTAACTCACTTTAACTTTGAGAGACTTGTGAGTTGGGAGTTGTGAGTTGCTAGTAAGGGAGCAATAAAGAAATTAAGTTCCATAAAATTCCATGGCTTTGCCTTCAAATAAGGACAAGTGGCTCTTAGACATGTTTTTTTCTATGGTTTGGCATCATATCATTGATATCTTGGTGGATGGCACATGCCATGTCTCCTTTATGTGTTTAACATGGAATGGTTTTAAGTGGATGAGTTATCATCTTTAAAGGAGACATCTTGTTTAATTTCTTCTCCCATTTACACACCATGAACATCATGTTCTAGTGGACCTTTATGAACCATGTGATATTGCATTCACCCTCATCTTCTTTGACAATTCTCCTTGTTATATTTTTCATTAATATACATACATACACTACATATGCATGTATATATGTATGTATATACAATAATAGAGAAGATCCAAAGGAAAAAATATTGCCAACATTGGGCTAACCGAATAGTCAAGGCACTTTCTTCCCGGGAAAGAGATTGCGCGGGCATTTAATTCCCAATCAAAATCTAGGTCTACCATGTATGGACGGTATGGGGCCTTCATGCATAGGGTAAAAATACATGGTATATTCAAAACAGACTTGTGCACACCCTGATAGGGTGTGGGGTCCCTCATGTACAGAGTGAGAGTACATGGTATATTTAAGATAGACCTGTACACACTCTACTAGTGACTTGTCTATTTTACCAGAAAAAAACAAAAATATACATTGACAGTGGTTTATTCACTTTGCCAAAAGAAAAAAACAAAAAAAAAATTAATTGAATAAAAATATTTATGGTAAAATTTTCAACCTTGCATTTAATATTTTATTTAATGATTTATAATGGCATAGTTTGAGGGTTGAGGCAATGAATCGGACAAGGACGATGCTTTTAATTAATTTTTGAGTTAATTCAGTGGGCATGTAGTTCCTTATTGAGAATGGCATTGGTGCTTTCCTAAAGTATTTCATAGCTTAATTATGTAAGTAATCATCTAATTAAACACCTTCAACTTGGTCTAAACATATATAAGAAGGAGAATTAGTGTTGACTTTTTTTTTTCTTTTTATAAATAAGCATAATCTAATAAGGTTGGTGCATGCATCAATGTTCTTGGAATTTTTTTTTTTAAAAAAAACAAAGGTAAACTAAAAAATTAAAACAAAAATATATAAAATACATTACCAACGTTATGCTTATAATAATTAAAAACAAACTTCCACATTAGCGTGTTTTCAGCGTCCTAAAACGTATATCATCGCTGTCAGGACAGTGCACTGATTACCTTAATCATGTGCCTTGATATCCCTTAATTTGTGCAATCCTTAATCCCACTCAAAGATTAAATTAATCAAGCTTGTTTAATACTAATTATTCTAATTGAACATCCACATGTATGAGAAAAGGACATTTCTTTCTCCCTTCAATAATTAAGTGAATGAACTCCCAAATTTCTGTTTTTGACAAGTGTAACAAACATATGTAACTATGTCCAAGTCATTTATACCCAATCAAATAATGAGATTTCTATAATTATACTTTTCACAGTGGTAACAAACATATGTAACTATGTCCAAGTCATTTATACCCAATCAAATAATGAGATTTCTACAATTATACTTTTCACAGTGGTAACAAACATATGTAACTATGTCCAAGTCATTTATACCCAATCAAATAATGAGATTTCTACAATTATACTTTTCACAGTGGTATCAATGCCACTGAACCAAGAATCTTTGGCACAAACTCCCTAATTTTCTCCGTATCCTTGAAAAGAACTACATATCTCATTGATCAATTGGTTGATAAGAGGATTAAGAGTTTAACTAATCGGATGTACTTTGATTCATAGGAATCAATTGTGATTTGATTAATGTCTGCCAGCAATGCATGTTATTGGTGGAATGTCTGAAAATCAAATTAATTGAATAATTAAACTCATGCAGTTGCAGTGCATCTTAATTTAGTAAAGAAGAAGCATGAGATGAGAGACTAAAAAGGGCAATTAGGGGGAATGAGATTCCTGCCAGCTTGAAATTTAACTTTGATATCATTGTCCATCTCTTTGCCAGGTAATGGGATCAAGATGGCTTTCCAAAAAGTTTGCTTTAATTTTTTTAATTTGCAATATTATCCATATATATAAACTTTCATCTTATTTTGGCCCCATTTTTTTTAAAAAAAATAATCGACCAAACGGATCATTCATTCATAATAATACTTGCAAAAAAGCATCTCTATTTTTGGAGTCTTTAAACTAAAACCATGATTTTCTTTCATGTTCTTAAAAAATATATTAGTACCAATTGAGAAAAAATTTTAAACACATATTTAGAACATAATAATAATAATAATAATAATAATAATAATAATAATAAAACCAATAACACATTTTCTTTACTTAAAAAAGAAAATTAAAAAAAAAACCATCAATTCCCACAACAAATAACAATCAATTCTCATAACAGATCACATG
Source organism: Dioscorea cayenensis subsp. rotundata (assembly GCF_009730915.1). Lineage (NCBI taxonomy): Eukaryota > Viridiplantae > Streptophyta > Magnoliopsida > Dioscoreales > Dioscoreaceae > Dioscorea > Dioscorea cayenensis. The sequence continues at coordinate 2,038,920 of NC_052478.1, forward strand.
CTTAATTGAGAAACACTAATTTCACCACCAAATCAACAAAAATCATACCTAAAACCAACCCTTGAAAAAAAAAAAAATCTCAAAGGATTATAAAGAAAAGTCCACATAAAAAAAATAATAATAATACTACCAGTACCAACTGCCAATAACATCTTATCCTTTCAACATCGGGTCTAAATTTTTTTGTATAAAGTATTTATTTTGGAGAGAACCCGGAATAAAACTCTAAAGTCCACTCAGGATGAGGTCACAGATGTTTATTGACCTTGCTCTACATCTGTTTATGTCCCTAATTTTTTTTAAAATGAAAGTGCAATATAATAATAATAATAATAATAATAATAATAATAATAGCAAGCACCTCATTTGGATGGTCATGGTCCTACACCTTCATCCTTCCACACAAGACCTTGCAGGGCAGAACTCTAACCCTGCCATGTTGCACTTCTCCCCACCACCCTTCCTTGCTTTGTCCCTACCCCTTTCCCCATCTATATATACACTCACCATCCCCACTCTTCTCCTCTACCTCTCACCACCACCACCACCACCACCTCCTCTTCCTCTTCTTCATCATCCTTAATTAATCCACCACAATGTGCAACTCCAAGATCAATGGCAGGCCTGTCTTGCAACCAGCCGGAAACCGAGTCCCTATCGAACCCGGTCGAATGACCAAAAAACCAATACTCAAACCTATTCATTCATCTCCTCCACTTTCTCCAAAATCTCCACTAAATTTAAACACAGAGAAGTCAGTCACTTCTCCGGCCAATGTCCAAAAAGCGTCGAAAAAGTATAGTAATAGTAATGTTTCAGTTGTGCTTCCGCTTGATTCGTTCTCGACCGATACCGCCCCGGGCAGTATCGCCGCAGCTCAACGAGAGCAAGCTTTGCTCATGCATGCACAACGCAAGATGAAGATAGCTCATTATGGCCGGACTCATGCTAAACTTGAAGCTTCAAAGATTGTTCCTATTGATCATTCTTCAGCTAATGCTACTGTACTTTCTACTCATGAGGAGAAGAGATGTAGTTTCATCACTCCCAATTCAGGTACTTTTAATTCCTTTATATTTTTTTTAATTTTTGGCCCTTAATTAATCTCTTTAACTAACTATTGTTTTTCTCTCTTTTTGTTTTTTTTAGATCCTATCTATGTTGCTTATCATGATGAGGAATGGGGTGTGCCTGTTCATGATGACAAGTGAGCATGCTTGAATTACTTCTTTTAATTCTTTTTATTCATTAATTAAAATATCTAATTAATTATGCTTTTCTTTCTTTGTTTCAGGATGTTGTTTGAATTACTAGTCTTAACAGGAGCTCAAGTTGGATTAGATTGGACTACCATACTGAAGAAAAGAAATGATTTCAGGTACTAAAAGAGCTGAATTTCATGCCACTTCATTTTGGACTCATAATCAAAATGGAATTAATTATAATATAAATTAAACCATTTTTCATTACAGATCAGAAGCATTTGCTGGTTTTGATGCCGAAACTGTATCGAAATTCACCGAAAGAAGAATAGCAGCCATCAGTATAAACCAAGGCATGGACTTAGGCAGAGTTCGAGGAATTATCGACAATGCAAAACGAATTCTTGAGGTACATACATATACATATATATTATCTCTAATTTCTCCAATATTCCTAAACTTAAATATAGATTAATGAACTTACAATTAAAAGAATAATAAAATTCAGGTGAAGAAGGAGTTTGGCTCACTAGACAAGTATCTATGGAGCTTTGTAAATTACAACCCCATCATCACAAACTACAAATCATGCAGAAAAATCCCAGTCAAGACATCGAAATCAGAAACAATTAGCAAAGATCTTGTTCGAAGAGGCTTTCGATTCGTCGGTCCAACAGTTATTCATTCATTCATGCAAGCTGCTGGTCTTACCAATGATCATCTTCTCCATTGTCCTCGCCACAAGTTAATCAACTAATACTATTAATTATTAACCATCATATATAAAACAAACATATATATATATATATATATATACTCATGATCAGCATGATCTAACTAAGAAGAAGAAGAAGAAGAAGAAGAAGAAGAAGCTAGTTTGTTCATATATGCATGCATGAGTGGTTGTACGTACAGCATTAGATAGGGTTTGAGGTGGTAGTTTGTGGTTTGTTAAGTGATGTGGGACTATGTTTGCATGTGAGGGGGGGACAGTGTTGCATGTGGCTTTGCCTCCTCTTCTTGCAACCTACTCTTCTTTAACAGGCTGTGTTGAAGATGAAAAGAGAGAGGAGAAGAACAGAGAGATGGGACCCCTTTTTCTATATACTTTGATCAAGAGCTCTCATCATCTTCATCTTCTTCTTCTTTCTTCTTGTTTTCATATTGTTTAATTACAAGTTGAAAGCATGCATGCATGCATTGTGTGTCATGTTTGTATATGAAGTTTGATGAACAGATAAGATGATGGTGTATACTTTTTTTTTATTATTTTATTTCCTTTCTTTTTCTTTCATTTTCAATGCAAGAATCTTTGCATGTGCTTTCTCGCCTTTGTTGATTTGTGACATCTTTGTTTTGTGATTAAGTTTATTATTAATCATTTTTATTAGCGTATATACACACATAAACTAGTCTGGACAAATACTGTAAATAATGTAAAAAATTAAAGAAGAAAACCAATAGATTAGAGGTTTTGGTTATTTCACCAAGTAGTTTTGAATTTGAATTTCTATATATACAAACAGTTTAGAAAATCCTTGGATAAAAAAAAAATTGAATGGAATAGTCAGTTAGGCATGTATAAATGCATTTGAATTAGGTTGACTTCTTTAATTAGCATTAGTCAAAGAATTGATTAGCTTGCTAGATAATTATTTCAATCACAATAGGGGCCCTTGCAAATAATGATTTATTATTATTAATTAATTAATTATTTATTTATTTATTTATTTATTTATTTATTTATTTTTTGGGTGGTGTGGAGGGGACTCTATTTAATATAAGCTTTATTTTTAATTAAAAATGGAGAAAATATTGATATTATGTTATATATATATATATATATTGTAACACTGAAGTTATATAAGAGTTGAAGTTTAGAACAAAATTCAGGGATATAAAATTTAAATTGGTAAAATTTTAATAAAAGATAAATTACATTTTTAATCAACGAATTGAATTATCCCTGAAATACTTGAAAAATAATGCATCTTCTTGTCAAGTTTTCAATTTTTACTATTGATGTACATCATTGGCCTATGTGATGTACCGTGTGTTATGTGCACATTTGAATTTTTTGAAAATTCTAAATTGTTGACAAATATAAAAACTTAAAATTAATTTTGAAAAAAAAAATTAAAACTACATGGAAATGGTAGAATGATATGCTTAAGTTAATTATAGAGAGTTTTGAACGAGTTTACAAATTGTCTATAGCCAACTTTATATGCTATACCCCAACACTCTATATGCCACAAATGAATGGAAATTAGTGATACTACTACTGCATCATGGTTGAGTTTTTTTTATTGCTTGTTATATTGTTTATTTTTTGTTATTTAGTGAGAAACTAATGAACTCTTGTTCTCTTGGATATGAACCAAATATAATAATTTTTTTTAATTATTTCGATGCTAGAAATACACTCTCCGGTACTAGAAAAAAAAAGGATTTTTTATAGAATGAAATATTAATTAGTAGTGAGTAATTATCTAAATCCACCCCCACATGTGTAATTAATATGGGAATTGATATGAAAATAAATTTATTTGCATTGAGACGTCTCTATTTCTGTTTTACCTCCAAGTATTTGCATTTTCAACTTTTAAAATGTGTTTATTTCTATATATATATATATAAATTTCCGCCACATGTAATGCATCACTACAACCTGTTTTATTATCAAATTAAATTAAAAAGGTTTATATATTGACATATAATTTCTTTTATTAATATACTTTTAAATCCAACTAAAAATACATTTATCCTTTTAAAAAATATTTATATTAACAAATTTCAACCCAACAACAACCAAAAACGGGCCCGTTGGTCCACTCATATATTTATTCGTACATGTAGCCCACCACTTATCCTCCTCAATCTCTCTCTCTCTCTCTCTCTCTCTCTCTCTCTCTATATATATATATATATATATATATATATATATAGGGTAGGGGAGGGATGTATGAGTAATAATTTTGGGTTTTGAAATAAATACTTTTTTTACAAAAGCACGTTAAAAAAACATGCACATATGTCAAAAATTGAACCGACCCATTTTTTCTGACCCGATCCGATTCAATCCAGCCCCGACTTTGGGCTTGGGACGGGTTTGGTTTTTTCATACCCCGCCTCACCCCTTCCCCCTATTAATTTAACTTATTATAAATATTATATAATGTAGGGATAAATGATATATTTTTTAAAAATTTTAATAAATTTATTATGAGCTTGTATTACTTATTTGTAACTATGAGTGGGGTAGGACGGGGTGGCGCAGACAATTTATAAATAAAAAAAAGGACTGGACTGGGATGGTAAAGGCATGTCCCACCCCCGCCCTTACTCCGCCCCATTGCCATCCCCATACAAAGAATGCACGGTGGTTTAATAATTTTTTTTCCCAAAAATATGACACTATAACAAATAAATAAACAATGTTAATGAATAATGCACATTGTGTGAATAGTACTAAAACACATATTATAGAAATTAAGATTTTGAATCCTCACCTACTTCTGCATTTTGTAGTCAGTTACTATTAAATTACTAATAGTTTATCCAATGATTTGAATAATAAGAATTTTGGAAAGGTAAGGAAAATTTGAGGAATTTTTTTTATATAGAATTGGAAATTAATTAGAATATTTTGAGAGATTTTCTAGTAGTTTCTTTTAATTATTAACATAATTTAAAATTTAAATAATAATTTATTAATTTTAACATAAAAGTCTAAAAATATAAAGGTTAATAAGAACTTATGAATATCTATATACGCAGATTCTTACGACCCCAAACGATCGGAATCGCTGACAAAACGCTCGCAGATCTTTGTCAAGGAAGAGCTGAGAGGAACGAAGCTCGCCGGAATCCATGGCAAAGAAGGCGTTGCTCGTCGGCTGTAACTATCCCGGCACCAAGGCTGAGCTCAAGGGCTGCATCAACGACGTCAAGCGCATGCGCCGATGCCTCATCGATCGCTTCGGCTTCTCCGATGAGGACATCACCGTGCTCATCGACACCGATGACTCTTATACGCAGCCCACTGGCGCTAACGTCCGTCGCGCGATCACCGATCTCGTCCGCTCTGCTCGGCCTGGGGACTTCCTCTTCTTTCACTACAGTGGGCATGGGACTCGACTTCCGGCCGAGACGGGGGAGGATGATGATACGGGTTACGATGAGTGCATCGTTCCTTGTGATATGAATCTCATCACTGGTTTGTTTGTTTTGTCCCCCAATTTCTTGATCCATTTTGTTGGTTTTGATCTAAAGTTAAAATCTTTATGATTTCTCTTAGTTTTGATGTATTTGGATTAGTGATTACGGATCTTGTTGTAGCTCAATGGTTAATCTTTGATTCATGGAGAAAACGAATACCTAGCAAACAAGGGAATGAGTAAAAAGGCATTGTATTTCCCCCAAATAGTATGAATTGAATAATGAGGAGTTGTAGATCTAGGGTACAATAGCATAATAGAGAAGGGGAAATTTAGATGAAACCATGAAGATATGTCTTACTAGAATTGGAGAGAAGTACAAAACTTACATGGCTTTACAACTCTCAAGAAACTCTCTTGATTGTCACTGTTTGAAAAATCCAATTCAAAATTATTCTGCAAACACTAGCATGGAAATCTGGTGTCTTTTTTTTTCTTTCAATACTAATATATGCTATGTTTATTGGTTGAGTGGATTCAAGAAACCACAACAAGTATCTCAACCATCAAATTACTGATGTGGTTACTTTGATGGATATAAATTCTTTTGATGTTTATGTTAATTTTGGCTTGTATAATACTACTACTAGCATTTTTCATAACTTGGCCTACTTTTTTGCAAGGTTTACGAAATTTATAATGGCATTACAACTCTACTTGTTTATTATTGTCTATTTTCAAATTGCTACTTAATGCGGTCATTGCAAGGTATTGTATTTAAGTTATTTGTGGAGGAATTTGCTGTTCTGAAGTGTTTATATGAAGAAATGGCAACATGAATTACAAGATTGAAATGGAGGTCAAATTTGGACTGTAGGACACCAGAACTTTGTATCGGTTATGTTCTACTTTCTCTTCCCACTCCAAGTGAAATCTCTGTCTAAGGATTTGATCAATTTCAACATCTTTTACAGATATCTAAATGCTCATTAGTTGGTTGGATTATTTTTCTTTTAAAGGTTTAATTGAAATATTGGTGTGTGTTTGCTGGTGTAGATGATGATTTCAGAGATTTTGTGGATGAGGTACCAGAGGGTTGCCGTATTACAATTGTGTCAGATTCATGCCACAGTGGTGGTTTGATAGACAAATCCAAGGAGCAGATTGGTGAGAGCACCAAGCGCGAGGATGGTGATTCTGGGTCTGGATTTGACTTTAAAGGCCTTTTGAAGCAGACGGTTAAGGATGCATTTGAGACACGGGGAATTCACCTCCCGCTCGGTGGTCACCACCACCACCGCCATCATGAAGCAGAGGATGATGATGACAGTGAAGCTACTTCTGATTACCGAGGCCATGGCTATGCCAAGAACCGTTCCCTCCCTCTGTCCACACTGATTGAGATTTTGAAACAGAAGACCGGGAAGGAAGACATTGATGTAGGGAAGCTGAGACCGACATTGTTTGATGTTTTTGGTGAAGATGCAAGCCCCAAGGTAAAGAAGTTCATGAATGTGATCATGAACAAGCTCCAGCACGGTGAAGGCAGTGGAGGTGGTGGACTTCTGGGCATGGTTGGAAGCCTCGCACAGGAGTTCCTCAAAACCAAGCTAGAGGAAAACGATGAAGATTATGTGAAACCGGCATTGAATACCAAAGTACACAGCAAACAAGAAGTTTATGCCGGAACAAAGAAGAGAGGCCTTCCAGATACAGGCATTCTAGTTAGTGGCTGTCAGACAGATCAAACATCAGCAGACGCAAATTTGCCAAGTACCGGTGAAGCTTATGGAGCTCTTAGCAATGCAATCCAGACCATTCTTGCTGAAGCTGACGGTGAAATCAGTAACCATGAGCTCGTGACAAGGGCTCGGAAAATGCTGACCAAACAAGGGTATTCACAGCGCCCTGGTCTTTACTGCTCTGATGATCATGTTAGTGCTGCTTTCATTTGCTGATTGTTGAGAAGTTGTAATTTTTACTGCCGGTATTGTTGCAAGGACATTATTGTGTGGATTGTTATCATATAGTTTGATCATATAATAAATTGCGTGCGTGATAAACAGTATATGAAGTCTTTTTATTGTTGTATTTGGTTTGATGTATTGATGTATTCTGATTAACCAGTGAAATCACCGTATTGAAAGGACATTATATATGGTATGTGTAATGTGTATGTGTGTGTGTATATACATACCTCTTTGAAATCTTGAAATCATTATGAAACAAGTGAAACATCTCTTATGATGACTTTTTTATCTTTGAACATTTTAAGCTATGGTCATTTGTTGGGCTTTCCTAACTTTATTTCAAATATTGAAATCATCATAAAACAAGTAAAAAAAAAAGTCTTTTGTAATGATTTTATTTTTGTAAACACGGTAAGCTATAATCATTTGTAAAATAATTCATATTCTGAAATATAATTTTTGTATAATTATTATATTTGCACTCTAAATAAAATATTCGAAACAAAAGGAATTTCCAAAGCATCCAAAGTCAAAAATATTTGTCTCCAGCTGATCAAATAATTCAGTGCACATTATTAGTCCACAAAATTTCTTTTTCTAAGATATAACTATGAAAGTATAATTATACACACACATACATATATATATCCATATGGATTTTGACATAGAAATATATATATATATATATATACATGAAAAAAACCACAAAAATTATTAATATTAAAAATTTTTAATATATACATATTTATTTAAAAAAAAACAAATAATGGCCTGCCTAGAAGTCTAGAACATAACAAAGGAAAAAAATAAAAAAATAAAAAAATAAAGAAAAAAAGTCAAGAGGAAGCGGTCCCACCATTTGAAAAAAGGGGGTTGTTGGCGCCGTTTTGCAGCGGATGACAAGCAGCGAGTCAAAACGTTTTCCACGGCGGCAAAATCGTCTTCTGCTGAGTTTTCTCTCCCAAAATTTTTTTGTCTTCTTCTTATAACTCTCATAACTCCCTTCCAATTTTCACGCCATTCCGTTCCTCTCATCTTTCTCATTTTTAGAAAACATTCTTCTCTGTTTTCCGTTTCCCTTTTTTCCACCATGAATCCCTAATTTAAACCCTTCCTTTTCTCCATCTCCATCTCCATCTCCACCGATCATGGCCTCCTCCGTCGCCCGGATTCCCGCCGCCGATGAGTGGCGTGTATCCACCTTCTCCCATCCCTCCTTCTCGAACCACCTCAAGCTTCGCGTCCGCATCCCTTCCTCCGATCCTGATGACGATCTCAATCTCAACAAGGATGGCGTTGCGGTCTCTGCTTCTCAGTCTCAGAGACGGCTTTCTCGGGTTGTTGATCGATGGACTCCTCGTGAACCTCGCGAGATCTCTTCCACCATCGAGCGCCAGGCTCATCAGGCTGAGATCTCCGCTCTGACCAACATCTCCCAGCCGGTTTCGGCCCGTGCTGCTTCTTTCCTCCGTGATACCTCGCCGGGGTTGTCTGAGTGCTCTGGAAACAGCGTTGACTTGCCCCGTAACGTTCGCGCGTCGTCGTTGATCCAGATGTGGCGGGAGATCGAGGCTGAGTCTGTGCCCACTCCCACTCCTCTCTCCACCGCCGATTCGGGGACCAACGTTATTGTCTCTATTTCGTCCGATGAGCCCTCGGTTATCTCCAATGACTCTGAGGTTTATGCTGGTTGGGATTCTGATAACGCTGCGAGCGAGCCGGCGAATGCTCCAATGTTGCCGGAGAGTGAGGGGAGTCGGGTTGGACATATAGTGAAGCTGCTGAGTTCCGGCAGCCAGAAATTGAGCTCTGAGGAGAATGGGAGCGATGAGAGTGAGCACTTGGGTGGAGAAGGCTTATTTTCAGGGTTAACTCGTTTGCGGATTAGAAGAAGGTATGATATCGAGGGATTGATGGCGAGGATGGATCAAGAGAGACGCACGGAACTCGATACTCTGAAAGAACGGCAGGCAGTATCCCGGTTCTCGCATCGTGGTAGGATTCAGGTGAGTGTTTGATGCCTATAATCCTCTCGGATTGGTAATTCTTTGATTGCATGTTGAGATGTGGGTTGTTAAATCAATGCAATTTCTGCTTCTTCTTTGTAATTTTTTATCTGGAGATATTGTTCCTGGTATCTAAATTAGTATTGTTTGTTTAGGATTTCTTGAGAATAAAATTCTGGACTGAATTTTGTGTAGATTAAATGGATTAGATAGATACAAATTGCAAATCATTTGGAGATGAAGAATGTAGCTTTTCATCTAGGCATTTGTTTAGCTGATGTTCTGATGAAAATTTCTAGTTTCATTGAGAGTTGGAACTAAGAATTTGATTGGAAGGACAGTGATGGATCAGTTCTAATGTTTACATGTCCTCGTTTCAGACGTTGCTTAGGCTTATGCTCTTGCGACGAGAAGTATCAGCTGAAGCTCAGGAACGACACAGTTCAAAACCAGCAGAATTAAACCAATTGCAGAGTAGATCCACTATTGTTGTCTTAAGGTATTGTTCCTTTACATTCGAACATAGAAGGAACTTTAATGTTCATTCCACTTGTTATCAAGGATTATGTTACCATGATTACGTTGCTTTGGGCGATAGGCAAATTTATATGCTCAAAGCGTCAATATTTATAAAAAAAAGTAGTTTCCAGTTCGGTCATAATCATTTATGTGCTTGTCAGAAGTTTCAGTAGGCATTACCATCTTTGAGAGCAAAATTAATTAGGCTTCAACACTGACCAACTCCTTGTTCAACAAACAGGGAGAAGTTTAACCTTAAAGACCAGCAGGAAAGAGAAGTCCGGACTGCTGAGAACTCTGGAAGCTCCTCACATATTGAGCTCCCAATTAATTCTCAGGATTCCTGTGATAGTGGCTTAAATGATCAGTTTCCGTTGGATGAGAATGTTTGTGAAGAAGCGTTGTCGTCAAGAGATTCAGAAAGCACGCCACCAGAACCCAACTCGCCACAATCTCGAAATGAAGACCAACATGAGGGAAGTCCAACCCCGGATTTCTCATGGGAGGAAAGAAGTTTGGACGGAAGCAATATTGACTGGGGCAGGCCTTCGAATTCTTCTTCACATTGTTGGCAAGCTGAGGCTGTAATACAGGAACCAGAGCCATATATTCCACAGAATACACTACATACAGAGTGCACCTGGATGAGTACTCCAAATCCAAATCAGTGGGGAGATTTAGTAGTAAGTGGCCGAGCTTTGGCCGATGGCTTTCTTGAGAATTTCTCTGAAAATGTGGAGATCCGTGAACTCCTGCAAAGGTATTCTTTTCATGAGTTTACTGTTACTTTTTTCCATTATGACATTTTATGCGTACGGTATGTTGGTGCACCGCTATTGTGAGACAGAGTATTAAACGATCTTTTCCTTTTGGACCAATGCGATTTTAATTTATTCGTCTTGGGAGCTTCCAAAGTATCATGATACAATTTTGGCTTTGTCTGTACTCACTTAATAATTATTTTGCAACTTGTCGTTTGATGTACATTGTTGCGTAAAGCTTTGAACACTTGTAAAGTTAGTGATGTTCACCCCAGTTGACTAGCACCTTGGATTGCAGCATTTGTCCTTTTACTAATTTATGCCTGCTTTATTTGTTAACGAAAAAAAAAAAAACCTATGCCTGCTTTAACTTGTCAACTATTCTGCGGATATTTATTCTCTCTGGCATTTCTTTTTCTTATTTTATGCAGAAGACCAGTTTCAACATCCCTTGCAAGTGACTTCCGGGACAGGATGGATAGGTTGATGCTGACTCTTCTACGCAAACAAGCTCAACAGTGTTATTATGATGAGAATTTTGCGGCAGAGGATGAAGAGCAACCTGTTTGGAGGCAGAATATTGAATTCCATGATGCCAATCAAGTTGCATCCTCATCATTGGTACCTTTACCATTTCAGACTGTTCATCATCCTGGGAACTGGGAGCAAGCTTCCGTGGTGCGTTATTTTTCATAACATTTGTTTAATATGCTATTGTTTACTTGCCTTAAGTTTCTTCCTCATGATGATACCTTTCTTTTTATGGAGCAATGACTGTTGCTGATTTGTTAGGAAATGGAGGCCGGAAATGATTTAAGAAGTGAGATAACTCAAATCCATAACGAAATCCGTGAACTGCGGAAATTGGTGGAAAGCTGCATGGAATGGCAAGTGAGGTTGCAACAACATTCTATCAAGCCGGAGGTTCCTGCCTCAGTTTCCAAGTCAGGTGAATATGAATTTCATTGAACAACCACTAAATAATCAAATTTAATTTCCTGCAGATTGTTATCAAGTTGTCTTTATAGCCATCATTAACTGTGCAAATGTCATTTGTTTTTTGACATATATATGGTTTATTGAAACTTTACCTAACTAAAATACCCTTAGCCAGTTACACCTGTACAAATGCCATTATCAATGAGTTATGGAATTAGTAAGAAAGAGTCATATGATGAAAAATAAAACTATATTCACAGATACCAGAAGATTGGATCTAGCCATAACAAGAATGTTTGGTAAAAATAACTAACTTTTTGGTCTTCCCCATATATTCAATTTCAGGGAGACTAGGGATTTAATGATTAAATATATAGAAAGGTACATGTGCCGAACTTCTTTCCCCATGGTAGAGCCACTGCACACTATTTGATAGATTAGTTGCGTATAAAAATCAGGCTTGTTTGCTAGGCTTCAACTTACTATTTCCTCTATTTAACTTCTTTGTCTTGGTAAATACATCTATAACTGATCATATGCTCAAAATTGTTGGTCAAATCATTCATGGGTCAATCCTTTTCACTTTGGAGTTACAGTCAAGATACAGAACACTTTCTCACAATTCCAACTGGGCACCGACAAAGAAAAGCAACTGTTGCATCTGCTATGAAATGCAAGTTGACACACTGCTCTACAGGTACAAAATTCACTATATACTAAATCATTTCTTTTCTCACTGTTTTGTTCAATGAACTCGATTAATTCAAATCTACAAAACTCCAATGCATCTTATCATACCATTACTTCTCCATCAAAATCAAATTAAATTTGTTTTGTGATCAGTCATTCAATCCTTGGAAATTTGTTTCAAAATATTTTCCAGGTGTGGACATATGTGTACTTGTTTCAAGTGTGCTCATGACTTACTATGGAGCAGTGGAAGATGCCCAGTTTGCAGAGCTCTAATTGTGGATGTTGTGAAGGCGTGTTCTAATTTCTAACTACGTTTTTTGATAAACCCTAACATCTTTTTTTTCTTCTTCCTCAAGGTGATGATGATGCTGTTTAAGCACCATGACACAGAGCAGCAACCTTTTGGAAAAAAATATTATTGATAACCTTATATATTATATATATAGATAAATATATAGAATTATACAGTTCTCTAACATGTGTAGGTATTTAATAATAATATATAAATAGATGGATGGAATTTGACATCAAAAAACAATGTCATTTCAATTCTAGATATGTATTTATATTGATTCTATTGGAATAGGTTTTGGACGTAGAAGATAATAATCAAAATTTAGGGAAGAAGTAAGAGGTGTTACTCTTCTGCATTCTTTTATTTTAAATGACGTTTTGTATCAGTTCATTTTATTTATTTATTTATTTATTCTTCTTATTATTATTTTTTATGAGCTTTTGTGGTGATTCTAGGTGACAGTTCTTATATCTCTCGTAATAATAAGAACTTTTGATTTATACCTTTATGTTTCTCATATCATATAACTCTTTGAAATTTGAATATATATATATATATATATATATATATATATATATACATATAATTACATACTTTTGAGTTATGTCCTCTCAAGTGCAATTATAATTATTTTTTAATAATGGGTAGAGAATAAATGAAAGGTTTTTAATACCTTTTCAATGTGCATATATAAATAACTTTTGAGAGAAAAAAAAAACCCACTTAGTGTTTCGTGTATATATAGTTATACTTATATATATATATATAACAAACCTAAAACTCTCATGTGACATGTATATATATATATATATATTTAATTGCGGACGTTTGTACAGTTGGAGAAAAGTTAATGATAAAGAGAGACAAAAGAAATGGGTATAGCGATAGTATCAATAGTAGCCCACAAGAGTAAATACCGAGATACGCTAATTATGGTGACATATCAAACAAAATCTTCCCTACTATGCAATTATGGAAAGAAGGAATACGACTCCATTGTTCATTATACCGCACATGCTGGCCTTTGGATTCATGTATGTTCATACATTACCAAGTGCTTTTCCCATTATAGTAAGCAAATGTTGGCATACCACAATTTAATCTCTTATTTCAACCTAAAATAAAAAATAAAATAGCAATTTATAATTTTCAAACAGAAAAATGCTGCTGCAGCAGGCAATTCAGCAAACTCACACAAGTCACATTATTTTCAAACCTCTCTTAAAACATAGTTATCAAGAGATTCATCAACAAGACGAAGCATGCATTAATTTATTATTAAGCATTAACATAGTTACAATTAGTCCTGATCTCTCCTTCATTACCAGTGAGCACCTGAGCATTTCCAAGGTTCACCATGGACACTGCAAACTGCTGGTAAAAAAGAGTCGGCTGCGACGCAAGTGCAGAGACAATCGGACCCGTTCTCGAGTCTGAATAAAGGAGCTGATCAGTAGATAATAATCCCATTTTTCTCTCAAGGTTGGTGTAATACATGGAATCAAACTTTGTAGGTGTAATGGCATCTAGTTGCACATACTCTGAAGCCCACCTGCATTTCCTTCTTAAATAATTTAGATACCAAGTATTGATGGTTGGGTCTGGCTTGCCATTGCCTGTGTAATTGTACAGCCTCTGTTGGATTGATCCACAAGTGCTTCTCCCAATTGTGTGAGCTCCTAATTATCAACAAATAAACCACAACATTTAATTCATGCTTTGGTATCAATTAATTATAAGGAGCTGAACCAACCAATTTGTGGGATTTGTTATTACAATTTAGTTCATTCTCTATGTATAATTCTATGCTTCAATAGAATCAAGTTGGGTATCACAAGAAGAATGAATTATTAAAACAGAAAAGACAAATTAGTTTGATTGCCAGAAATAGTGTATGAATGATTGGTGATGAATTATTGATGCATATTAGAGCTAACACAAGACATTATATAGTGTGAGAAATGGAATGATGATTGACAGTGTAGGTGTATCAGTGTATGTAAGCAATAATATATATAGAGAGAGACAGAAAGGGAGAGACCTGAAAGGACAACAAGATCAAGTAAATTGAGGCCTCTGGATTGGAAGAACTCAATCAAATAGGTGATGTTTTCATGGCCCATTGGAACAAGATCAGCTTCCTTAGCTAATGATACACGGCCATCTTTCCTTCCATATGGAACCTCCCAAAATGGTCCTCCAATCTATATATATATATATATATATATACACTCATCATGTGTTACAATTGTAAAGTCAAGTAGAGATATTATGAACAACATATAACCATGAATTCTAAAATTAAGTTAAACTTATATATATATATATATATATAATGATGATGACATTTGTTTACTTACTTTCACAGTAGCATCTCTGGCAACTGCAGTAAGAATATCAGCACATGAGACCATCTTGTGGCACTTTTTCTCCATTTCTTGTTTGATTTCATCGATTAGTCCGAACCCTCTTAATGTCTCACTGGCTTTAGCCCAACGCTCACTTCCTTCATGGTTCAGTAAGATCGATGCATCACATCCCTGTATATATATATATATATTACCTTACCTATATTTATATTTAATGATATAAAAAATAAATTATATATATGCAAAATAATGAAATATACCCGGACAGCACAGTCATGAAAATGGAGCCTGATGAGACTGGCAGCGAGTGTATAGTCTTCTTTTATCCATTTAGAGACTTTTCTGTGCACAATGGCCTCCATGTTTGGGCAAGTTTTCTCATAATAAGTAAATGAGAGTTCATCGGCGGCTTCCGATGTCATCTCCGGCACCGGCTTCTTGCTCATGGGTTGGCTGCCCAATGCCATAACAAAATAAGGAAGAAGGAACATGAGAAGTCTGAGAGAGAGAGATGAAGCCATGGCAGGAATCAAACAATCAAAGAGATGTATGTGCCTATTTGTCTTCTGATCATGAAGATATATATATATATATATATATGAGTTCATAGGAATGCTTTGCATGGTTGTTACATGGAGGCACGTACATAGAGAGGAAGAGGGATTAGGATTGATTTTTGTTTAGATTTACGAAATAAAATTAGAGCATATGCTGTGCACGACCATAAAAAATAATAGCATGACATGGAAGCACGTTGAGTAGTATGCATGATTTTCTCTGGCATTTTAACAATAATTATGAATCAATATTATAATTTCATCAAATATTTCACAAACAGAGGAATAAATAAAAAATTTTGATATATTTCCAGGGGTGATGTGTGAAAATTCCTTTCAGAAATGATTTACAAGATAATTTTTACATATAAAGAATGAAAGAAGAACAAGTTTTAGTTTTTCCAGTTGTCAAGGTAAGCAACAAGCAAATCATTCCATGAATCAGTGAGACCTGGCAAACACCAATGCATGCAATCTTCATGCTTCTTCCCACCTGCAACTGAAGGATGGGCATCAGCTCTGAACTCACTCATGTGAGTAATGTCCAGAACCCGGAAACTCGATCCTTCGACGGCCTTGTACAAATGCCGATTCACCAAGCGGTCCTCTATGTTTGTTCCATTTTTCTCCACAGAGAATAGCTCTTCAACCTAAGCAGAAACAAGATATCAGAGTAATTAATTCTATCTGCTGAAAGTTCTGCTGTTGAATTTGATCTTTTCCACAATAATTCAGTATAGAAGTGAATTTAAATAGCTAGCAGCCTCCTGAACAAAATTTTAATGATAATATGCGACTCTTTCTTAAAATGGTAAAGAAGACGATGAAGTTTTTCTCCCAAAAAGTCAAAAAGTATTTCAGCAGTGTGCATGCAGGCTAATAATCAATGCTGCAACAAATTTTACCTGTTTGTCCACCTATTATGTTCATATGTAACATAAATTAGAATAAAATTTACCTGCTCAGGTGATAAAGGTTTGGTGCGCCTACACGAACCGCCCTCATTCCAATCACCTCCTTCAAAGTGCCTAGGTGATTGCGTCCTAAAGATTTTTATGGCATTGCTTCTTGATGTTTTATCCACATATAGCATCTGTTCTAGGAAAAATATTATGAAATTAATTAGAAGCTGCCAATGAAATTAGATATAGATTGCCAGCAGCTTATCCTGAAATATTTTGGTGAACTGTAATGTTAATTAATGACCATAGATATACATTCATCTGGTTAAAACCGGTGAAGGAATTTATAGCCATACCATGTGTTTTAAAGCCAAATCGAGGCCCTCTTCAGGAAGTATGGGAGGTGACACAGGAATGCCCTCATAGAAAAATAGCATCGGTGATTGGGTTGGATCAAATTTTGCTGGAGCACCCCACCTAAAATACATTGTTAACAAAATCTAATGAAGTGCTACAGAAATTTTCAGTAATATGATAAGGGGAAAAGGATACTGCACGCAAAATCATTTTATAGTTAAGGCAGCGAAAGTATATAAAAAACACAGGTGAAACATCTGCACAGGATGTAAGAGAACAGCCTCTGCAAATGGCCATGCAAATGTTTTAAAATAACCTAAGATGGCCTAATATTCCACTGGTTACTAATCCAAGGGAAGACAGAGAGGGAGAAAGCGAGCAGGAGACAACGAAGGCAAGAATATTATAAATGCAAGACATCTGGAGATTAAAAACTAGATGTCTTGATGGCTACATGAAACTGCTGGAGTTATTTAAAATGATAATGACATTGAACTTAGAGTGCATCAGTTGTATGAGGAGAGAGACCATTGAAGCAGTGAATGACACAGGCATTTTCTACAATAGACAGTCGGTGCTTGTTCTAGTCCAATCTTAAAGAGAGCACACAAGCCTACATGACGTTGATGAAGCTATTCAAGAATCAATTAGCGAAAAAAGATGTTCATTAACCTTCTCTGTCAATTCAACTTCAACAACCTCGATAGACTGTTAGAAGGGACATCCCTCCCATAAAACAAGTTCTAGATTCAAATCCTATCTTGAACAGGTCATAAATATGACTTATACTAGTTAGTGCCCTCACTTAATCTTGCTGAAAATAAAGCTTCTCAAAACAAAAACCCAAATAAAAACTTAAAAGCTCAAGCATATGTTACATTTTACAAGCTCAAGAAGCCAGCAGCAGCCATCACTGTTGTCAATCAAAATCTTAGTCATGACATGTAGGATTAGTCCATGATAAACAAATGCAGATCAATATAAGTACTTTCAGAAACAGCATCTTTTGATTTATCTAATGGTTTGCCTAAAACTATCATCTTACCATCATTCCAAGTCACTTTATTTAGCAATGAAATGTTGTTATCATGCATTAAACAAATGAACAACAATGCCACTGCACCAAACAATGGGAAGTAAAACTTATGATTACCAGTGCCCTGTATTGAAAATAAGAATGTCATGGAACTTTGGCGCGTCAGCCCATGTCGGTTCAGGAACATCAACATCCACTCTATAACCTTGTTTGTATCCAAGAGATTCTAGCACACCTCCATTAGCATCGGCTGACCACCTAAATCAAAACATAAACACATAATTCTCTCCGATCCTGCAAACTCGCATTTTGCAACACTACTACAAAAGCTAAAGATACAATCTTTCATGCTATTGAACACTGAAGAAGTTTAACATTCATTACACCATTGCTGGTTCCAAATGCTAGCAACTCTAAAATGGCAAATTTAAGGCAGGAAGGAAAGAGGAGAAGCATACCTACCATAGCGCACCAACAGATTGGTTCGGTGATAAGCCACAGTAAGATTGTAGCTGAGGAACGTATACCCCCGGTCAGCCCCCGCCGGGCGCCACTTCTTCACATCACCAGACACTCTCCTAAGCATGCACACCAGAGATACAAACATATTCCTATTCAACGAATCCCCAACAAACCCTACATCCCATTCGCATTACTAATCACAATCAAAACCCAAAACTCGAAAGAAGAATCAAAGCGAGAAAAACGCACCAATGTTCTTGTTACGGTAGAGGCGGAGGAATCGGAGGGGATCGAAAGGAGGGAGGTCGCAATGCGAGGGTTGCCAGCGCCAGCGGAGAGTGTCCAAGGCTTTGGATTTCCGGTTGGCGATGCAGTTCCAGCCCTTGAAAATCTCTTTGCAGGTGTGATCATACCTCGGGGTCATCAGATCTGGGTCTCGGATCCAAGAACCATCAGAGTAGTTGCAAGAGCTTCCCGGCGGTAGGAGAAGGACGGCGGTGCGGTCCTGAGGAGCAAGGGATGATCGGAAAGCGGCGAAGAGGAGGAGCAGAGATATGAGAACGAGAACGGCGGCGAGGCACGGGAAGGAGGAGGGGCGCCGCCTCCCGGCGTCGCGCGCGGCCATGGACGGAGGGTTCCGAGTTGGAGATCTCGGAGAGCTTTGCGGGCTTATGACTCGTTTCATTTGCCGCGCTGAGTGCGTGAAAGGGTAACTCGGCGGGTTGAATCAGGGTGGAGATTTGCTATTTTACCCCCTAAAACATTCTCTAATTACACTTAATTTAAAACAACACTTCTCGTGTAATTTTTTTTGTTTTTGTTTTTTTGCATATATATACGCTTCTAACATTTTAATTTCATGTATAACTCCATAAATGATGGATTGTTCTCTTCTTTCCTCCTTTCTTAACTTGATTTATTAATATTTGAAAATTAATAAATTCACCAATTTTGGTGTCATTCTTTCAGGGATATATATTTTGTTGATATGTAAACCTACCCCTATAACTAATTGATCTAAAATCGAATAGGTCCAATTTTTGACATTTGCAGAAGTATATAAGAAAAAAAAAAGCATATATATATATATATATATACAAAAACTAGAATAGGTTTTTACATTTGTATATCCTGAAAATTTATCTAATTGCCTGTATTATACCCCTCAACAAAAACAAATAAATATTTTTGTATATAATTTTATCAGGGGGATATGAACGCAATTAAACAAAGCTTCAGGATACGCAAGCTAAAAAAACCCAAGCCATAAAAACATACGAATTTAGCGGTGCATGAGAAAGCATGAAAGTTTGGATTGTAACAATCTTGCTCATCCATCATAAATCTATTATTTCTTCTCTGACGAATAAAAATGAGAGAATGAATGTTGCAGCAGATCAAACATGTCAAGCAAAGTATTATCCATCAAGAAACCATTTATATATATATATATATATATATAGATTAAAAGGCTGAGGAAGAGGAAATTTAACTCATGATGGTTATTCACCCATAAAAAAAGGGTCACACCAAAACACTACAAAGCAATATCTTATTGCAGAGCAACGATCTGCAGAAAATAGTTCTGAGAGAGATATTTTGAGTGATTAATGACAATTCTGGCTCAAAGCGGGAACCTTGACTCTGCGCAAATTTAGCAATCAAAGAGCTAATCTTCGTCATCATCTGCATTTTGGAAGAAGAGCACAGTTACATATGAGAAGGTTGTGATATAGAGAACAGCAATCTCAAAGTAGTGCAAACTAAACAAAATAGCAATCTCAAAATAAAGGGTGATTCCTGAATTGAGAAGATTTAAGTTTTCGAGTGTTAATAATGGCATGATCATAGCAAGAAAGACAGATAGGCTGAAATGGGTGAAGGAATAGATGCCACAAACTACCAAACCTGCGAAATTAACAGATGCCATTTTGCCTTCTCGATTATTTAATTCACATGATGTTTACTACCTTCATCAGTTCATCTCCGGACAGAAGTTCAGGAGTGTCCTGACTGCTTAAAGTGTAGTACAGAGCATGTTGACAAACCAAATAAATCTTGTAAACTATATACCAACATTCTCATAAGTATAAACAAATTTAAGTACAGCACGCTGAAAAATTGTGACTGGAAAAGCTAAGGATGGTTGCAGCTTACTAAAAACACATCAAAATGGAAATATTTTTTATACAACATCGCCAGAAGCATAATTGAAGGGGAAATGAACTCATGCTTTAAACAATGATTTAGTTTCATGCATAACCAAAACAATAGACAGAAAGATGAAAGAAATTCCATCAAGCAGGACCTTGCAAAAGTTGTGATAAAAATGAAATAAAATGCTTAAGGACTATCTTTTGCTCACCAATAAAGTAAACAGATCCTCCTTTTTTTTATGCAGAAGTCCCTGTTAACTTTAATGATAAACTCTGAAGTGTTTATATTGCGACAGACACATAAATGTCCAGAAATTAATATCTTTCTAGAACACATGACCCTAAACCTCCACTTCTTTACTTCATTTGATCCTCTATCACATTTCTATTCATCACGTCCCCAATTTGCTCACAGGTTTCCATTTAACGACAAAATTAAATTAGAGGTGCATCACCCTTAAAGGATTTCAAAAACCATAATGGCTTCTACACTACCAATCATGTCAAAAAATGAATTCCATAGCTGACTGGCCCTGTGCTGTTAGGGAAGACTTACAGCCAGTATTGCTCAATTTGAGGATCTCAAGTGGCATATTTTTAATCTGCAACCTTATTAGGGTCATGTATTTTGGACACTTGTCATAATTACTAAGAATCCATATATAATAGAGCATGCTGTAAAAAAAAACAAATATACACTAATGCCACCCACACATGTAAAAAATGAAAAAGGATACAGTTTCATGATCAGATACAAAACTAAGTTTGCTAGACTATCTAGTTCACATAAAACTACATTTACAAAGGAATATAAAACACTTGAGCAAGGAATATCGCATGGAGGAATTCCCTTTCCACACCATCAAATGCTTCTACAAGATGAACTAAATGGAAGGTGGAGAATATATGCTTCATAAAAGGTTCAATGGCTATCCATGCACTTTCAACTTTCATAAAATTGAAATATAACTTCATAGCACCATTTACCTCATGTTTCAACTCCTGTATTACTAGGGGGAAAAAAATAAATCCAAAACTCCACCTTTAAATTTCAGAAACCCACAAGTGTTTATGAAGAGATCACACGATTCTCAACTTGATAAAAAATGCAACCTTTAGTAAGGAAAAATGCAAGCACGAGTACTCTACTAAAAAATGGTCTACATAATCCATCAAATTTCTCTCTACCAAATGAATCATTTTAGAGTCAATGTCAATATGCCTTCTGATCCTAAAAGCAAGCATATTTCAAGAAAATAAAAGGAACATTTTTACACATCAAAGAACACAGAACAATCAAATTAACAAATAAAAACATGAATCCGAAATCAGACCGAAGTATCTGCGCTCGTTGGCAGCCTTAGCCTTTTCAAGGATCTTATCGAGATCCTCCTTGAGCTTGGCATCATACTTGACAAGCTGGTTCACGAACACAACACCCAGCCCCATCCCCAGAACATGCTCCCACGGATCTGCCATCAAATCACAAACAAACAAAGCCCTTAGACAATCAAGATTGAAATCATCATCTCAAAAGCCATTACGAGGAGAAAGAGACAATTTAGAGATCCAAAAGGGGCAAAAGCATACGGCGCATGTAAGGGAGCTTGCGAAGAGCGTTGGAGTACATCTGCGTGCCAAGCCCTAGAAGGGCTCCGATCATCGTCGCGGTCGCCGGCATCGCCTTCTCTCTCTCTCTCTCTCTCTCTCTCTGTGAGTTCGATCGAGTCGACCTCTCTACCACGAAGCTGATGATGTTTGTGGTGTTGGCTAACCTAACCTGACTCGAATCAACGTCATCTTATGAGCTGATTTGATCGAACCATCTCAAATGGGTGGGCCTGAAATCTTGGCCGTTAAATCTGGGTCCAATCTTTATTTATTGGGTTTTGGGCCTGAACTGAAGTGATTTTAAAACATTGAATAGACCTTTGCTTGAAATCAGAGCCTTCTTTTTAAGTTTAATCCGGGGTAAATACCTTGGTGAAATTTTACTTCCAACTGTTTCAAATTTCCAGCAATAACATATATAGATCCAAAAAAAAATTGTGTTTATCCTAGAAAACTGTGGAAACCTGGGTTAATCTACTGATAACTATTGAAAAATCTCAAAATTCGAGTCCCTCTGAGAGTTTTATATAGAAATATCTCTCATTCTTCTCTCCAAATTTGCATGATGAGAAAACTTTTATCTTTAAGAAATAAATCAAGTCATCATAACTGGTTCACTTTCACTTGACTTTGTCAAAAAATAAATAAATGAAATAAAAATTTACCAATAATAGTATAGACGAGTATATTGAACATAGGATATTCACTTTAAAGAGTAAATAATAATAATAATATTCTTGGTTGTGTTAATTTTTCACCTTAAAGTAAAAAAATCACAAGAATATCCATAAATTTGCTGAATATTTCCATTCACAAACTTTGAACTCAAAAACTATGACAACAGTCACTGTTGTTTCACAGACTCACAGTTACTTTAGATAACAACAACCTCTTTTCCTTGACATGCTTTGACACACAAAACGAAGCACACATTGTGATACCCTGCTTTCAGTCTCAGCTTAAACTCAACGCACAGTGTCACTGCCCTCTCTTGAGCAGCTTTCTTTTAAAACTTGAGTACAAGGACATCAGATTTTGTATATCAACAACAAACCATCTCATCATCTTCAATAACATTCTATTGGTAAAATCAGGCAAACAATCATTACAACCAACTGAAAGAGAATATAACTCAAGAACAACACCATACTGGTTGAAGAAATTGGCAAATATACTCATAGAATAATAAGCTCACATACTGGTGATACCTCTGAAGTCATCTTGTGTTACCTATTGGAGATGGGATTTGGGCCACTGGGAACTTCATGTTTGCTGTTGTTAAAGAGTTGATCATCTTCCTTTGTTGAGCCATGGAAGTGACTTCTGTTGTTATGGAACTCACCAACTGAGATATGTTTGCTGGTGTTTGTAGCAGCACAAGGACAGCTTTCAGGTGACTCCATCTGACCACCCTCGTTCAGTGGCCTTTGGTTCTCTGAGACTGCCCTGGCTTGTTTCTCTCCAGTGATGAAAAGCAACAGAAGAAAGAAGAAAAAAAGAGTTGAATACCAGGAAGACATCAAGGTCCTACAAGTAATAAGATCATTGCTAGCCATACAAACAAAAAAGTAATTTAAGGCCAGCACCCAATAGTATTGGAGAGTTCGTTGTCCATGGAATGGAAAGAAAATGAGAAGCTTGGAAAACTTAGGGGGACCAGACAGAACTGTGGTGTTTTGAAGTAACAAGAGGAGTATTATAATGTGAAGACAAACAACAGAAGAATCTCAGAAAGTAAAGCAGAGAGAGGGATTGATGGCTTTGCTTTACCTGGTCTCTGAGAAAATTCCTCTTTTGTTTCTAGGATCTTTTGGCCAGAGTAGCAACGCAATGGTTGAGCCTTTGATCTCCAGCATGGAGGACGAGGTGGGGACCTTGAATTTGACCTGCATGGTTTGCAAAGTGTTATAATACTGTAGAAAAGCGATGATGACAATACCTTACAAGATATGAGTTATCCAATGTTGTCTGTTGATGAGAATGTTGTCCTGCGCCTTAGACACCCTCCTGCATCATTTGGTGTAAATGATTTCACTACTAAATCTAATGCAAGAGATCATGTTTAATGGAAATGAAAAACTTGTTTCACTTCACTCACAAGCAGGCACACATTGACAGAGCAGCTTCTCATGCAGACAAATGTTTGTTCATCAGAGTGCAGCGAGCAATAAAGTGCACAATCACATGGCTAAGGTTTAGAAAGTTAATCAAGAAATCAACTCCAATAAACAAAAATGATGTCACATAAGTCAAATTCACTTGCATACTAGAGCAAGGTTCGATAAAGTTAATACAAACTATGAAAGCACATCTCATTATTATAATGACAAAGCAAGTTTTTTTTGACAACCCCATAGCTTACAACCACCTCCTACCTACTTCTCTTCTTTATTGATATTACTAATTTTCTCTGGAATAGGTTGAATCCTGACATATGGTTTTCTGGTCAGGGTTTCTCCCCTTAGAGCAGCAACATAGCGATCATTGGTATCTTCCTTCCGTTGCAGCTCCCCAAGGTATTCTGCCAGTCTCTCCCGGTTGACTTGCCCCATCATCTGATTTCAAATACCACAAATTCAGCAACCAGAAGTACAAAAAATAAAAGCTTGCCGCAAAATATATTGAGAAAGTCTCTGGCAACAAAAACTTTTCCTGGAAACATAGTTCATTGCATATAATGGAAAAGAAACTTGCAACAGGATGCAAAGCTTCATAGTCAAACTTCCAAAATTTCATCCGTTTCATCATGAGGAAATTTTGGAATAAATATTTATATATAAAATCAGAACCAATAAATAAGGGGCCAATAAAAGTATGGACAGATTAAAGCATTTCTAATAATTTACTTTGGTAACCTAAGAACTGATACATCCCTTAGATCCAAGACGTCTTATTAAGAAGCAAGCTCTGGCGTTTAAAAAATGGTACTTTGAATGAAACCACACACGCGCACACACAAAAAAAAATCCTACTTTCATTTACTTGCTCTTTGGTACCAAATAGTAAGCTTCCACTTCATAATTTTGCCCCTACATAGCCTGATGACCAGTCACACATCATGATCACAGAACACAAGAACTCTGATAACAACTAAACCTTGATAAAGCAAGTTCCATCACTCATCTTGATTCTTCTCATTGCCTCCATTTTATGGATTGCTGAAGCCAACATCTTTATTGGCTGCCCCCACCAAGCCATCATCACACATTGGTATGCCAAATGCATGAATAAAGACACAAGGGATGCAATGAAGCACCACCTTCATTATCTTCCATCTCTAATTCTGAACTTTTATTTACACAAAAGCAAGATATTGGCAGTCAAAACATGATATTGCACCTTATTGATAAGGTCGAAGATGCCTACAAATCCTCGATCAGATTAGAGTCAGAAATTCATCCTGCTTTTCATGTTCAATCTATGATCATGCAGTTTTTGAAAAAAACCAACAACAAGCCTAATAAAACAAACACAAAAAAGAGAAAGAAGGCAAACACATTGATCTCAAGGGAGAGATCTAGGCTTCTTCTTGCACCAACTGCTTCATGAAATCCAACTAATGAACAGCTGATCAGTGCAAAAAACAATGGCAGGTATAAAGGCAATAACTAAAATAGAATGTAAAGCTTTAAATTAGAGGAAGAACATTAAAAGAAGATAAAAGTAAAGAGCAGGTCAGGTAAAGGGGTTTAATGATTTAATCTACTCAAGATATTCCAACCAAGGTTAATAAAAATGTGTATAGCACATTGGCATTGCATAATATAGGTTGCCTCGTCAGTATCCTGGGATCTTATAGGTGACATATCACGGCATATCAGCATCATATGAATTATGAAGAGTCAAATTGCCAACAGTATAAAAATAACCGAACACATATAATATGAATTGCTTACAGCAAGATCTTTTAAAGCCCTATAACTTTTCATCTTTATTTCAATTCCTTACATTTTCAAGGTGATAGTAAATGCACATGCGCGTAAAAGCACACACACCAACTTCTCAAATAAGGTTGTTCTGGGACAAGAACTGATCAACAATGCAACATGATATTTAATCAAGATTCAGAAAACAATGGAAGGCACAGACTAATTTGCTAATCTACACAGGAAATCCATAATAGAAAAATCCATTTGAGCACTGAACGAAAAGAACAGAGGCGGTAAGAACTTTCAAGTTATGACAGAGGCAATTGGATAAATTTCAATAAACATAAAAGTGAGCTTGAGCCAAAATCCATAGAGATAAAGAAAAAAAATCATAAATAATTTTTACAAACAGAAGAAAGCATCTGAAAATTAGTCACAGAAGATATCCTAGCCAGAGTCTTCAAGGAAGACAGATTCAGGATGAGTCACTGCTTCTCAGCAAACTATTTCCAAACCAAGTTCCTAAAAGAAAGGTTTCCCTTCTAACTCCTCTTGAAAGTGATCCAATGATCATTTGTCTCATTCTTTGATTATAATTAACTCAGGCAACCTACTGGAACCAAGCTTACACCTTCAGTTTTATAGCCTCCTTGAATTTTCAACTTAATCCACTCACCACATTAGCACAGAAACACAGAAAGAGACAGAGATCGGGATAAGGTTAGACTATAATCATTCTTTCCCATGTTTTGCTCCAAATCAACACAAGCAAACAACTAGAACCAAGCTAAAACTTGCAATTTGGTATCCAATACACAACAGCAATCACAAACCACAGTGAAATTCTCAATAAATAATCAATATAAACAAGAAAGATTCAACACACAATCACAGAAACACGGAAAGAATAGAGATTGATTGAGAAGAAGGGACTCTACAGTGGTCTCAGGGCGGGCGTTCTTGCGGAGCTGTGCCTCGAGTTGCTCGTTGCGGGAGTTAGTTGCCTGCATGACGCAGTAGCCAATGACGCCGGGGACAACGCCACAGACAGTGGCGAAGACGAAGAAGAAGGGCTTGGAATCCCTGGTCTTCCTCACAAGCCATCGCCAAGTCTCGCTCTTCTCCCAAAGAATCGACATGGATCTCTCTTCGTCTTCGTCTTCGTCTTCGTCTTCGAGAGAAACCCTCGAAATCGATCCGAGCTTTCCTTATTTAATGTATTGAATTTTTCAAATTTGCCCCTGAACAATGTTCTATTTAATTTTACTTGTAATTTGTTTCATTCATACCCTTGTAAAAAATTTAATTTGAAAAAATATAATTATCTATTAGCCCTTTTAATTAAAATTTCAGAGCTAAATTAAATCCTAATTAGTTTAGCATCATCCTTTTTTTTTTTTCTTCCTATTTAGAAGATAACATACTATCAATATATACTTAATAATATATTATTATCAATCAAAGAGTTTCAAAAGGACTATGAGTATAAACAAAGTAAGTACTTGTAAATATATTTAATCATTTTATAGAAAACGATCGAAACAATAATACATAAATTATCATTTTGCATGAATATATTATCATTTTCCATGAATATAAGACACCTTTATAACATCTAATTGGTAAAATTTATAGATAACAATAATACATAAATGAATAAATTTATAATTTCTCAAACAAGAAACTATTTATATGAAAATATATAGCCTTGATCCTAAGAGGATCACAAATTAATGGCATTAAGTTTATTCTTACAAGTTAGTGGCTAAGTTTTTAGATAATAATCTACCAACTATACCTTGGTGCATAATAATTAATAAGAGGAAAATCTTGAGAAAGATTAAAAGGTAAATACAAGAATGTGCGCAAATGAGTATGTATGATTAACACAAAGCTTTAATTAAAGAGAAGAATATAATGCTGCTATAATGAAAACAAGCTTACTTAATTAGCACTATATATATAATGAGTTACATGAATATAAGACATCATAATAATCTATAATTGACAAGATATAGAGAAATTGAAGAAAAAGAAATCATATATAATGAATTCCATGAATCTAAGACATCATAAAATCTCTAGTTGAGAAGAAATGGAAGAAAAGGAAAACATATATTATGAGTTGTGCATGAATATATATAAGACATGATAATAATATCTCGTTGACAACATACAGAGAAATGGAAGAAAAATTAAGAAACATGCTACACTTCATAATTTTCTCAACAATAACTAATAATGTCTATAAAAAAACATGCATGTAAAGTAACTTGTAAATTATTCCATGAGAATTGAATGCATCATTAATGTATGCATGTATATATATATTCAAGAGATTGACATGTAATTCAGAACCGGAAATTCATCCTTTGATGCTGCTCATGATGATGACTGGCAGTTATATATATCCAAGTAATTACACAACCAAAAAGAGAACAAATGATGATAACTTGACTAATTTGTAGGAGAAATCATATTACTAAAGGTCTTGGCAATCCCAATTCAAGTGATCATCCAAAGAGTTTCCATTGCAGAAAACATCAGAAGAAGATAATGCTGATTCCATGAAGTCAAGATCAAATGCTTCAGTGTTAAACTCCATTTCATTATCATTAACATGCATTGGTCCTTGTTGTTGTTGTTGTTGTTGTTGCTGCTGATGATGTTGTTGTGGTTCAACTTGTGGAAGTCCTTGTAACTGAGTTTGATTCATGACATTCAAAGTGTGATCAGCAGTAGTGGAACTCCAAGCATAAGAAGCTTCATCGATGAAACCGGTTGGATCAAAACAAGAAGAAGAAACATTAGGTTGATCTTGAAAGCTCATGACAGCATGATCAAATCCATTACTAGAGGTGGAAGTGATGGTGAATGGGAGAACAGTAGTAGAAGAAGGTGAAGGGCGTGCATTTGGCAACAAATTATGAGTCTTTGGATCTAATCCTTGAGCAAGTAACTTCTTTTTGATGCATGAGTTCCAAAAGTTCTTCACTTCATTGTCTGTTCTTCCAGGCAGATGTTTAGCAATCTGAGCCCACCTATAACAACAACAAGAACAAGATCTAATTAATTAATTAACTATAATTAATTAGGGTTTAATTTGCTTGCATATTATGCATGAAAGAATGAAGTACTATATATGTACCTATTGCCAACAATTCTATGAACATCAATGATGATAGTTTCTTCTTGAGCAGTGAAAGAGCCTCTCTTAAGGTCAGGTCTTAAGTAGTTGATCCATCTGAGTCTGCAACTCTTGCCACATCTTTGAAGTCCTGCATGAGCATGAAAAAGAGATCTAAAAATTAATTAGTGGAATTGATGATGATGATGATGATGATGATGATGCATGAGGACATGAAAACATGATGTTTGGAAAGAGATGAAGAGAAAGACCAGCTTGTTTAGGGACAGAGCTCCAACAAGGATGGCCATAGGTAGTGATGCACTTGATCAACTTCTCATCTTCTTCAGGAGACCACAACCCTCTCTTCACTTTCTGTTTGCTGCAGCAATGGTGCCCCATCTCATTCAGTTCTGCTTTGCCACCTTTCCCTAATTAATCCACATCTCCTCCACTTAACCTAAATATAACTCTCCCTCTCTCTCTCTCCCTAAACATTAAATATATATATATATATATATATATATTAATGTACATTTCTCTTTATATTCATATGCCTTGTGAACTTCACTATATTAGTATTTATTTTTTTTTAATGCTGATTTCTTTTTCATGTAATTGCACTACTATATTGATGTTAGTGTTTTTTTCCTTATCTATATATTTCTAGTGCTTTCATGTTCATTTATACTTGTTTAATAACCAGATACTTGTTTACTTGTTACTTTTGATTATTTCTATATATTGAATGCATGGTTTATCCACACTTCTCATATTGCCCTTAACCTAAATACAAGTCACTTCTCTATTGATAAATACTTCACTTAAGCCAGATAAATTCATTATCCTGTTTTTCAATTACTTGAACACTTAACACTTTCAAATTAAGTGAGCAAGTACAAACATGCACTGATTACAGTTGTATGGCCTAGAATAACAAGATATATATATATAAATATATATATATATATATATATATATATATAGATAATAAATAGCTTGTTTTTTACTCATGAGAGTGACCCACCCAACTTCATTAGTGTAGGGTTGCAATCAGCAATGTTTCCTTTACAATTTCCTTCACAACTTGATTGCTCTAATTTGTTATGCAACATATGTTATTATTAAATTAATGTTAAAAGACTAAAAGAAATGATCTTTTCGCAGTCAGCATTCTTCATTTAGAAGCTTGTGGACTTAATCTAATTAACCTTTTTAATCAGATGGATAAAAAAATATATATAGAACACTAGTGTCCACAAAAATTAAGAAAAGACTTAAAACTTTATGAAAGAGCAAACGCTGCAAACCAGTAGTTTATAAAATTAAATATACATTTTTAAATTAGTAAAATATTTATACAACTTGGGAAAGTGAATTCTAATACCATTTTAATTGTTTACTGTAGATATCTATGTGTTATATATGTATCCTTATTTATTATTTAATTAAAAAAAGTATTTATTTTCCTTAAGGAAAGAATGATTAAAATTATAATAACAAATAAAATTAAACAAATTAATTAAGCTCATGCATACAAGGGATTAAATTAGAAAACACTTCATTGTCACATCTCACTCAAATAAGTTGTCTCATACTAAAATGAGTGGAAATCAAAGTGATGGTTTTAATTTCTTATGGAAGAGGAACATGAAATCAATGATGATATTTGGCCATTTAGAGTACTGAAGTCCAAATGATAAGCTTTCACATAGTCCCCACCAAATTAATTAATATACCAAATCAATCTTGTATTACAAAATAAACAATATAATTAACAGGCCAGCATATAAATATATATATATATATATATGGAAGTTTGTTTAAGTTTAAAATTAAGGTCTTAAATATTGTGATTACTGATTAGTGAGAGTTGTGGTGCATGCATTGGCCAATGGGTCTACCCCATTAATTGATTTCTTTCACTAAACCATTTCATCCTCTTTCTGTTGCCTCTCTTGAGATCAAATCTCTTTTCTTTACTCAAAGGTTTCTTCTTATTCTTTCTTTCTTGCTGTCAAAGTTGAGAAGCTTCATTGGCTCTTCATTCTCTTTTTTCTCTTTCTTTTCATTTATGTTTATAGAGAGTTTGGTTTCACTTAATATATTTAATTATCTTAGAGGTTTTTTTTATTATAATTTAGTTTTGCTAAAATTCTTTCAAATTGTTTTTTTTATTTTAAGCATAAAACCTTAAAATAATTTAATCTATAAAATTTCTATATTGCCATAAATTAAAATTAATACTAGCGCTATCAATCAATGTAACTATATTAATTTTTTAAATCAGTTGGAAAACAAATTAAAAATGATAGTATTAGAAGTAACTTTTAAAAATGTTTCTTATGAAAATTATAAGAACTTAAATATTATTATAAAGATATTTAAGAGTTTTTTTTAACCCAATTATTTATTTATTTATTTTATTTTATTTTTTGTGTGTATGAATATAGACAAGTAGTTTTGACTTCATGTATGTATATATATTTTTTAAAAATTTTTACTCTTCTTTTTCTTTTTTTTCTAAGAGAAAATTATTCTCCAAAAAATAATTTACAAAGGTTGATCAAATGACTTGGAAAAGTATTAGAAAACAAATTAAGTGACATGAGGCAGCTTCTAGACGTTGATATGATGTTGTGTTTTGACATTAAGATTTGATGTTGTCTTGAAGGGTTAGGTATAAAACTTACCTTTCATTGTATATAATATTACATTTCTTGTTGGAATGATAAAATTTTAAGGGTCCACAACTTTATGTTTTTCTATTTGCTTCTTGTTTCATTTTTTTTTATATTACTTTTTGTCATTTAGTTTTGTACAATTATTTAGATTAATTATCTAACACTTAATTATTTGCCTTTTAGAACATTTTTATTTTTTCTTTATTGTTGTTAATATATTAAATCCAACCTAAAAAGTTTATTTAATTGAAAAACAAAACACCAAATAGACCAACAGTTTACAGTTTATATATATATATATATATGGATATGGAATAATTTGTAGGAAACCAAAAAATTATTAAAAATTTATAGACTAATTAAAAACTCATTGGTTAATCATCAAGGACTATTATTCTTTTTTTTATTTCAAGATAGTAAAAGATTTTTGTATATATTTACTTTTATTTTTGACTTTTTACATGATCAATATTTTTTTCTTTTACACCACCTTAACAGAGTCATATTTTTGACTTTCGTTTGTTTACTCATATAATGCATTTTTTTTATCCTGCTCTTTCATGTTGTTACTTCAAGAAAATTATTAGTGATAACTTATATTTTCATGGCATGAAGGTTGAAACGCCAGTTAAAATAATTTAAATAAATGATTTAAAATTATATAATATATATATTTATATTTACTAATAGGCGATAAGCCTTCTATTTAAGAGATTGTCTAAGGGACAAACATATACAAAGGTACACTATAGTGGCTTACGAACTTTTTAGAACCTCTTTGAAAAATCCTCCTGTCCTGCAACATAAACATTACTGACAGGGGAAGGAGATTCGAACACTTAGCCCTTCCCCATAAGTTTTTGTGTCATACTATTAGACTATCCATTGGGCTATCATATATATATATATATATATATATTTTACTTATATAAAAACATATAATAGTTTTTTAACTAAGAATAAAATAAGTGCATTTTGATTCTTAAATCACAACTTCATCCTCCTTTCTTTGTTATGGTCACAACTATATAATTGAACTAAAATTGGATTAAAAACCTCATTCCAAATTAAAAATTTTTAATTTCAATTAAGCTAATTTATTTTTAGACTTCAAGGGTTGATAAATATAATTAAATCCATATAACAATAAATCAGATTTCTCTTCTCTATCAACATTATTTTAAAAATTTTATTATCTTGCTTGAGGCCAAGAATTCAAATCTCTCCCTGAGCAGAATGAATAGTGTGAAAAATAACATGTACAATTTTGTAAAAAACAAAAAAACAAAAAAACAAAACTTTTCCATGTCCATCTCCAAAATCCAAGCTCAATTCTTCAATGTAAACAATCTCATCTTCTTTTTATTCAAGACAAGATAACAGTACTAGCTTCAAATAACAAAATTAACCTTTAATTTCATTTCTTCCAAATGGCAATGGCTCCTAACTCAACTTCATTCACAAATTAATTAATTCAAGCAAAAAAATACACCTCTCTGATCAATCTTATTGCAAAAACACAAACACAAACACAAGCATTGATATAACTGAATTTAATTAACAAAGCTCTGAACTTCGAAGTGATTTAGGAGTGAGAAGATGAAGAGAAGGAGAAGAACCAGGGGACATACTGGAATAAGAACTGGAAACATATCCTCCACTATCATGATCATTAGAAAGCATAATACTCTTCATTCTTGTTATTATTCCTATTCCCAGCAGCAGCACTAGTTGAAGCCTCAACAGATGAGTAGCACTGTGATCCATAAACCAACTTTGCTGCATCCAGTGCTGGTGCAAAATACATTGGCACTGGCATCTTTGCAGGCAGCTCTGGCAATGCACATTCATAGTTCAAAACACTCAACACTTGTCTTATACTTGGCCTCAGATTATGATCAGGATTTGCACACCATAATCCAACAACCATCAACCTCTCCATTTGATGCTTATCAAAGTCTGTTTCAAGTCTTGAATCAGCTGCATCAAAGATGTTCTTCCTCCCATACAGTTCCCACACCCATTCTACTAGTTTCACTTTATGTTGCTCTTCCTTTGGCTCAAGCGGCCTCCGGCCGGAACATATCTCTAATGCCACCACACCAAAACCATACACGTCGGTCTCTTTGCTCGCTTTGCCAGTGACCACACATTCCGGTGCTAAATACCCCATTGTGCCGGCTAATATCGTCGTCTGAGATCCCCGGCCTTGTTCTATCAATTTTGCTAGACCGAAATCACCAAGCTTGACATTGTACCAAGCATCAAGCATGACATTGCTTGGTTTTATATCTCTGTGCACAATGCATTGCTTCCATTGCTCATGAATGTAGAGCAATGCAGATGCTAAGCCAAGAGCAATTTTGTATCTCACTGGCCATGGAAGAAGACATTTTTCACTGTAAAGATGTTTATCGAGGCTACCGTTTTGCATAAACTCATACACGAGAAGGAGATCGCCTTTGCTTTGGCACCAACCGATGAGTTGAACTAGATTTTGGTGTCGCAATTTGCTTATGATCTTCACCTCTGAGATGAACTACTTCTTGCCTTGTTTTGAACTTCTTGAAATTCTCTTGATGGCAACTTCAAGGTTTAAATCAGGCAAGAAACCTTTGTAGACATCTCCAAATCCACCTTCACCAATCTTCCAATCTTCTCTGAAGTCCTTAGTAGCAGCAACTAGTTCATTGTATGGGAATCTCTTAGCACCAAGCTCATCATTAATGGAGACATCTATATTGTCATCTTCTTCCATTCTTGATGATGATGATGATGATGGTGATCTTCTTCTTCTTCTTGTCTTTCTTTTCCACAAAACAAGCCATGCAAACACTAAAAGAATCACCAAAAGGACTACTACTCCAACACAAACTCCCACAAGGATCCTAACCTTGTTGCTCTTGTCACTGAACACTAAGCTTGAGCTGAATTCCCATGAGAGGATGCTGTGAAGCTCTATAACTCTTCCGGTGGAGGCCGAGAAGCCAACAGAGACCATCTCCGGCAAGATTTCGCGAAAATCTACAATATAAGATAGGCTAGAATTTCCATTGAAGTTCAAATTATTGCTTTCATAGCTCAAGAACACACTCAAATTCATAGCACTAGCATTGTACGTGATCCATGCATTAGCAATGCGCCCATCCTTCATACTACTAGGCCATGTCATGTTAGTAACTGAAACAATGGAGTTGATATTAATACCAAGATGATCAGAGCTTGGATCCCATTCATTCTGAAAGCTATCAAATTCCACAGCTACAATCTCATTAGCAGAGCGGTTGAACTTTTTGGAGTCTTCAAAAAGCCCGAGAGCACCACCGGAGGAGTTCTCAGGGATGGTGGAGGAGTAAGGGGTGAGGAAAAAGGCGAGACCGTCACCGTAATCAGAAGAATTGAGTTCATTTATGACGAAGGTGAAGTGAGTTGTGAAGTCAGCAACCTCGCCAGAGTCTTTGTCCCATAAGACCAGAGGTTCGGCGAAGATTGCTCGACCGGAGCTGTCAGTGATCAGAGTTCCGAGCTGGTTCTTGGTGAGTTGTATGGCTTTGTTGAAGAATGCATCTCCTTGGTAATCTATGCAGTGTGTTTTCTGATCACCTGAGCATTCTGGGTTACTATCAAAGCTGGAAAAGTTGAAGGAGAGTGGATTTGCAGAGTGAATTACAGTGCACAAGAAGATGAAGAGGATGAAGGGATGCATGGTTTGGAAATCCAACTGCAAAAAAATGCATGGAGAGGATTGGTTTTTGAGAGATTTTTGTGTCATAATTAATGAACTAAAACTAGTCTTGATTCACATTAGGAACAAGAAGCCTTAAGCAAGTTGTTTGTTTGTGCTGAACCTGTTGTGCAGAAACTGAGGCTTATATCAAGAAAGTGCCAAGTGTTGGCAAGAAGTTGAACACTTGCATACAAATATATCTAGTTATTGATGACCATTTTGGATGTTATGCACCGGTTCTTACTCTGTTAGTTCAAAGGCCTGCTTGGCCGGCAAAACAATTTTATTCTGACTTTCATTGCACCTTTTGTATCATGATACAACGTAATTGAAACATTCATATATGAAGGTCAGTTGCAAAATGAATTAAGGTTCATATAAAGGTCAACACAACATCCAGAAATTTCCACAATCAACATTTTTGTTTTAAAAATTGTTGGATGAAAGGAAAAAGAAAATGAAGAAATAAACAAAATGCAAAAACACATGTTCTGCAAAAAGCAGCTGTGTGAGTCCTACTCTCTTCTCTGCCTTATGGCCAGTTCATGTAGTTCATGTGGTTTGACTGCATTTTCATTTTTATTCAAATCTCGTAGTTTACCTATTTTTTTTAATCAACATATATATATATATATCCCTAAATATATAAGTCTTGCTCAGTATTTGTGACTGAAGTTAACAGGCAGTCATACATACAACAGATACAATAAACCATACTAAAAACACTCACAGAATTGAGCAAAATCAGGACAAACCTATTCAAAAAGGTGTTACGAGTGTGTATTTATATGCCGGCAAATTAATTAGAGAGGAAGCTTATCAAGAGGTTTCAATTTGGCAACACAACCACGCTCCGGGCTCTGGAACTTTTCATAGGTAAAATTCACTGATTTTCGGCTAGCTGCAATGTGAAATCCAAGGATCATATTTGCGCAAGCCCTGCATGAAGTGGTGAAACTTTTTACACTCTAAATGATAAAACTATGTTATAAATAATGAAACAGGGGTAAAAAAAACACTAAATGGGTGCCTGAGTTCTGGTTCTTCGTAACGAGCATGTTTCATAAGAAGTCCTGTCCAAACTGGGGTAATATTCAAGGTGCACCGAGCAACATATATTGCTGATGCACATAGTAATGATGACTTGAACCTCAATGCTTCATATTCCACCAGACACAATTCGATCAGGTAGAAAGCAAGATGTTCAAGCTAAAATGACATGAAAAAAGAACAAAAAAACATTAGACAAATAACAAAGCAATTTCTCAAGAATACATATTTAAACAACCAGAACATCATATGCACCTTCTTTTCTGATTGAGCAGCTTTCAAAAACCTTATCATGAAGACATATGGAGTAGGTATATTTAATCGAAACCTCAATTTTGTTAGGATGAGTTTCTCCTGGAGAAAGAGCATGAACACTTAATATCCACCAAATCAAATGAAGAATGTTTGTGTCTCTATACTAAATAAATAAAAAGTGTTCAAAGAAAAAGATACCATAGCAAGCATCTCATCTCTTGTATACAAGTTTGCTGAAATGCTGATCAATTCAGCTATCTGCAAAAAAATGACAGAGCAATCAAACAGCTTTTAACTAATTAACATTGTCATGTTATGACTAGATGCCAACAAAAAAAAAAGGGAAAATGAGATACGGGTAGAAATGGATGTCAACCTTAGGATGCCAGAAGTCTTCGTACTTAGAGGCAAGTAGAAGAGAAGTAAGACCAACCATCTGAAGTTCTTTCTTTTTTACAACAACTAAAGAGAGCACTCTATCAAGCAACTCAACCATGAGGAAGAGTGTCTCTTGCATCAGCTCAAATTTGAAGTGCACCTATTACAGTAGAGGGTAAAAAGATTTGAACAATCTAACTGATATAAAACAGACATTTAACATGAAATTTAAAATAAAATGGTGAGGAAAACATCACATCTCACCTCAATTAACCAGTTGATTAATATGCCTCTCATCCTAGGAGTAATTTCTGACTGAACCGTCATGTAATTTGCTAGTGAAGGATTTTGTACCTACTGACAGAAAGAACATTAGAGCAAGCAATAGTTGAGCAGAAGTGAAAGGATAAACACATAAGTATTAGGATTTTTTTTTTGGCTTCCAAAGATGCTGAACAACAAATTAATAGAGAATTTTGGTAGAGCAGCTTGTGCATAATGAATTCCTTCTGTGAATAGTGCAAAACATAGAAAAGAAAGTCAATTGTTTCATCATAGAAACTAAATCTAGCCAGGCTTGAATTTTGTAAATTGAAAACTTTCACTGGTTCAGATTAAAGATAGTGTTTGTGTCTCTCTGGATGTGTCCCAAAAGAGGAGCCCTTAAAGTATGCCCAATTGTCAAGCCAGTCTCATTAATCAAGCAGCACTTAATTAAACCTTTGACAAACCCAAAAATGCTTCCTATAATTCTAGTTTACTTTCCATTTTAAGAAATCATGTAAAACTATAATATTTCATAGAAACTTAATTCCTATCCCGTACATTTCCTCAAGCAATTTGTTTTCTTAAATTATTTCTCCTCCTATCTTATGGAACCGAACAAGTGTTAATTAAAATCTTTGATCATGGCCTATAATACATTTGATACAAAGCAAACTCCCAAAGTATGAGGAATAATTTTAAGATACAAAATGAAAAATTGATGATCTAACACTTATCAAGATATCAAGATCAGAAATTTATCACAATATAATAAACAAATAGGACAAATAAATTCATCTCTTCATGCATATCATTGATTGATCAAGCTCCATTCTGACATTGTCAAAATTTTTGCTAGAGAAAATATATCCAATTGAATCAAAGAAATCAAAGATTAAGATGAATAATAAAAGCATCACCTCCATTGCCCAGTAGTATTGATATATGTCATCCACATATTCCACTACTTCTAGAGGATTACTGCTATCATCGATGTTAGGTAGCTCATCCTTCTTCATGCAGTCAGTACCCTCACCAAGTACCTGCAAAATAAATCTCATTATTAACTATTAACCAAAATATATGAGAAACTAAAAATACAACAAAGAGCACACGAGATGATAAACCTCAGATCTTGCCACAAGCGATGAAGTGTATGATCTACGTCTTTTACACTTGGGTCTGGAAATAACTGTTTTCACATTGTCATCAGCCGGATGACTGCCATCAGTTTTTGCCTCCCCAGTAACACATTCTTGTAGAGTAACAGATTCATCATGATCTCCTTCTGTCTTTGATGGCAATTCTAAATCTTTATTTGAGGGTAAACTACTGGCATCACAATTCCCTATAGCGAATTTCTCCTTGATCACTGGACCGATTTTAATTTTGGATGTAGGCTGCACGTATTTACAGTTTATTTAATGGAACATCATGTTAAACAGAACAAGATTTATGGTACATATTTAAACAAGAAACAAAAAAAATAAGACTGACAAACTTGATATAGAAGTATAACTACCTAGGGTCAAAATGGTTAAACATCTAGTAGAGGATGTAGAATACCCTTCTTTTAAAATTGAAAATCATGGAACGTCATCTTAGTAAATTTTAAAATCGATTATTGAGTTGAATAGAAAAAACAAACAGGATGTTTGACTTTTAAAACACTGTTCTGAAATAGTGTTTGCACCACTGAAGATTGGTGATATACCGCATTTGCTGCGCACAGCACCAATAAGGCCATTATATGTGATCAGGCAAACTTAAATGTGCCAATCACATAAACATAGCCTAATTTCTGCATGCTTGTTCCAATAATCGACAAAAAGACGGAAAACCATATTTGCATAGACACACAGAAAAGAAGAAAAACCACAGAGGCAAATGTCAAATCAATTTCTTATAGTACCACAATCTTCAAAAAACCCAAGCGTGGTAAAAACATCCATGAAACTGTTCAATTTCAGTAAACTTGATCATCACCTGCAAAGTGGAGAATAATCACAAATTTGTGTAAATTGTCTAGGCTACACAATTACCCAAAGCATATTCTATATAACTAGACTTCTGTGCCAATCAATTATTGAATGCTGGCTAATCTCACTCGTTGGGATACTACTGTTATCAATGATATCATTAAGAACATGAAAAACTCAAATAAACAAGCAAACAAAGTATCAAGTGACATTGTAAATAAAACATAATAAAAAATAATTACAATCAAAATCTAGATGCAAACAAGATTATACAAAACTTAACATTAGTTAGCTTTGAACCTATATGAAAGGTTTTTGCAAGCTTACTTACCCTAAAAGACTTTCTTGATGAAGCATTACCATTCGTGCTCCGAGCTAAGGAAAGCTTGCTGGTGAAAATAATACATGAGAACCCAAATCCAAAATGGTAATCACAACAAGTTAGCTGCTTAAAACAGAAGCCACAAAATTGATCTGTACCTTGATTGTGGTATCTTCAGCCCCTGGCTTTTGCTGGACAAACAAAGGAAATCATCATATAACAACAACAACGAAAAGTTTCCACAGCATTTTAAGCACAATGAATATTATTATAACAAATGAGTACTTAACATTTATGGACTGAATTTTTAATATTATTTGCATCTACATTTTTTTCAAAAGCAGACCAATAATATAAGCATAGTAACTAGAACTTTAGGGTGATAAGATATTTGAAAGGGAAAAGGGGGTAGAACAGAAGCAAGTCGCTATGTTTCATGTTATGAACACAAAATGATGTATCAACTAGTTATGACCAAAACACAATTACAACTACTTTTAAGAAAGGATTACTTACATGAATTTTGGTCCATAACTCAATCGGTTTCCTTTCAGGTTTCCATGTATGGTGGCTTCAGAAAGCGTATTTCTTCTCATACCGATCTTAACTACATCCAAACATGTCAAACATGAAATGCCAGGATAAGGAATATGTAAGCTGGTGGTATTTGGTGTCCATAAACCAGGCATTCCAAGATATGCAATAGCAAAGAGTGGCAAAGCAAAACAAGATTTTGAAACCTCACCAGAAATATTGCTTTTACTGTTGGTCGCCAAAGAATGTCTTACACCAGAAATATAGCTTTTACTAAAGGTTGCCTCTGAACGTCTTACACCAGAAATATTGCTTTTACTAAAGGTTGCCTCTGAACGTCTTACACCAGAAATATTGCTTTTACCAATAACAGCCTTTGAACATCTTACACCAGAAATATTGCTTTTACTAACGGCTGTCTCTGAGCGTTTTACATCAGAAATATTGCATTTACTGATGGTTGACTCTAAATGTCTCAAATTTCCCTGGTAAATACATGATATAAAAAGAATTACAAATCCAGTGCCATGCATATAAATAAACAATGATCAACAAAAAAAATTACACACCAATATTGATTTTCTTGCACTGGCTGTCGTGACAGTCTTGGTCAATGAAACCCTGTTTTTCCTTAACAATCAGAACATAAATTTACAAGAAAATAATTGAAATAAAGCCAGAGTTATACCTTGGTCCATGAGAATCTTTATGAATATTATTCTTGCTGTATAAAATATTTCACATAAGAAAATAACTAATTATTAAATAAGAGGCTAACGAAGACTTACAAAAATATGAAAAACTAGATAAAATCAATAACTCATATTGCATACCCTTGCAAAATATTGCTTCCTTCAGTCTTACATTTCCTGCATTCAAAGTGAAAAATATTACATCCAAGGACAGTTTGAACAAGAAAATGGAACAAATCACTGTCTCAAATGA
This sequence comes from Dioscorea cayenensis subsp. rotundata, assembly GCF_009730915.1. Classification (NCBI taxonomy): domain Eukaryota; kingdom Viridiplantae; phylum Streptophyta; class Magnoliopsida; order Dioscoreales; family Dioscoreaceae; genus Dioscorea; species Dioscorea cayenensis. Next base: position 2,080,049 of record NC_052478.1, read on the forward strand.
GATATACATTGTTCTCTGGTTGCTGCCCAAACGTTTTCCCAATTGATGACTCTTATCATTGTTCTGGTTGACGTTGCTGAGATCAGCAAAAGCCTTCCTACCAGTCCTAACTTTGCGTACTAGTGAACAGAGAAGACAACAGTCCTAATAGCAGATAGGTAATACATATCTTAAAAAAAAAACACAAAGCTTTTATCCTAAATCTCACCAAAGTTGTCACATTTCTCCATATTGTTCTCTGTGTTATGCAAATTTCCCTGTGCAAAATAGAACATAATAATTAATAGATGTAACAGTCAGATCCATTTACCCAAATGAAATTTCTTTAAGCATATTTCTACACAGCATATCCTACAAGACTCGAGCTACACTTAATCCAGCCGTGGGGATACTAAATCCAACAAAAGAATCTGAAGAAAAAAAATAAAGGAAACATTAAAGGAAAAAAAAAACATGCAATAACCTTCAGACTATTCACACCACCCAGCCTGGTGGACTTTGATTGTATAGGATTCGCAGGCACTGACTTCCTTCATCCATTAAAAAGCAAGAACCACAAGTCAAGTGATGACTATAACATGCGCGAGAAACCCAAATCTAGACAAAACCCTAAATTACCTCAAATGGCATCAATCTTGATACCTCCCTATCATTCATCCTGCAAAAAGAGAAATCACAAAGCTCCACATGAATTCATTCACGATTCCCAAAGATAAACAAGAAAAGGAATACGGTGAAAAAACCATCCACCTAGATGATTCAACACTCAGTTCAACATCAGCAAGCTTGCTCCGCTCGTTTCTTGGCCCTTTCTTGAAATCTCTCACTAGGGTTTCAAGAAACCATCAGATTCACCCGGACGGCACTTCAAAAGAGAAATCAACGGAGAAAATCAGGAATCAGATGCTTACCAGTGTTCTTAGATGGAAGAGGGTCCTCAAGGATACGGATTCCATCTCCGGCCTTGATTTCTTTGCCCTGGTTAACAGAAAAAGAACGGGAGGAGACATGAGGAAGAGCAGAGACAAAGGAGGGAGAATAAGCTAGGGTTTCTTCTCACCTTGAAGGACACCATGATCGGATCTCGCTGCTCTTTGAGAGGGAGGAGGAGGAGGAGGTGGTGGTGGTGGTGGTAGAGTGGAATGGGGGAGGGAGGAGACCTGCTGAGAATTCAAATGAAGGTCGAGCGGGCGGACAAACAAAGCCGTTGCTTTTGCCTCGAGAACAGAACCTATAAAAAGCCTTTTTTTTTTTGTTTCTTTTTTACATAATAACCCCTCAATAATATGGGCTTTTGTTATATGTATATATATATATATATATGAGTCCACGTGGAGGTTCTGTAGATTTGAAATGTATTATAATCTAGATGTCTTTAGATCAACATAGATACCTCCAATAATATGTGTTTTTTTATTATATATATATATATATATATATATATATATATGAAGATGTTTATAGATTTGAAATCTATTGATATCCAAATACTGTTGGATTAACATCTCTGGGATTCTCCCGTCACTCTAAAGTATACCCATATTTCTCATTTTTACTATTTTTCTTAATATATTCTGCAGAAGATCTACTCTATGGATGACATAAATTATATATATATATATATATAAAAAGATTGTTTACGTATATGCTGGCCATATTTCATTGTAAAAGAATAAGAAATTTTATATATATGTTTTTAAAAGTACTATTTACTTATATGTTCTTAAAAATTAATTTTATTTATATATCTATATATGTAATTAAAAATTAATTTAAATAATTTAAATAAATCACAATTTATTAGAAGGAAGCAACTTATATAAAATAGACGAGAATGATAATCAAAAGTTAATTACAAAATTTTATATAAAATAAAGTGTTATTCATTTTTTTATTTTTTTTAAAGAAAAAAAATAACAATTTCAATGTATATTTATTTTAGAAAATATTTAAGTTGATTTACAATACTGAAGGTGTATAAAAAAGATAAAATGTTTACGAGAGTGTATAAGCAATTACTATTTTTAAAGCCATGCATGTTCGGCGCACACACACACACTAATAATAATAATAATAATAATAATAATAATAATAATAATAATAATAATAATTAGAGAAACAAAAAGCATTATCTTATTCTAATTAAAATAATATCCTAGTTAGACTAGAACTCAAAAAATCACACACTCTAAAATAAAATTAACTTTCTAATTCTTTTAAAAGTTATACAAAACATGTCATATTTTCTAATTGAAACAATAGACCAAGTTATACTAGAACTCAAAAACGTAATTTGCTTAGAACTAAGAAGTAAACACAAAAAAAATTCCTATATATATATCCCTATCAACCATACCACACTTCCATATCCATCATCATCATCATCTTCTTCTTCTTCTAACTTTCTATAGCCATGGCATACCACAAGCTCTTCTCAATCATCTTTGCTCTTCTTCTTGTTTTTCAAGTTCATGGGAGTGTTGCTTATAAGCCTAAAGTTTGCTATATCAACGCTATTTATAGTCTCGGTGACTCGATCACCGACACCGGAAACCTTCTCCATCTTGGCCTTGGTGGCTCCTTCACTCCCATTGCCAACTTCCCTTATGGACAGACCATCCATAAGGCCACAGGGCGATGCTCCGACGGCCTTCTCATTATCGACTATCTCGGTAATATTTCTTTCTTCTAAACATATATATATATATATATATATATATATATTATCATCTCCTTTGTTTTGATGCATATGCTTTTGATTATATTAATGGTTAAAGGTTTTGATTTATTTGTATTAACTGATCTTATTTTGTAATACTCTTGTAATACTTTTTGCTTTTCAGTATTTATAGATATATTCATGCATGTGGTATGATTAATATTTTGTTTGGTTTGCATGGCAGCTGAGGCTCTTAACCTTCCACTCATCAACCCTTACTTAGAAAAGGATGCCAACTTTGACAATGGGGTGAACTTTGCCGTCGCTGGAGCCACCGCACTGGAAAGTTCGACATTGTTGCAGAAGGGTATTCTGGCGCCTTACACCAATGCTTCACTTAGTGTTCAGCTTGACTGGTTCAAGACTTATCTCAACTCCAAATGCACCTCCAAAGATGGTAATTTTAATTATATCTATCATAATCAATTAATGTTTATTAAGTTTAATTTTCAACATTAATTTACTTGATGATGCTTTGTTTGATGAATATTATATTGAAGCTTGTGAGAAGATGCTTGATAGAGCTTTGATCACTCTGGGAGAGATTGGTGGCAATGATTATAACTATGCATTCTTTGAAGGAAAACAGATTGATGAAGTCAAGAACTTGGTTCCACTTGTGGTGCAAAAGATTACTAATACTGCAAAGGTGAGTCTTTTCTTTATTTCTGTTCATAAATATATATAAACAATTAGAACATATATAAAATTGAATTGATAATTAATATTTGTTAATGATGATGATGATCAGGAGCTTATTGAAATTGGAGCAAAACACATAGTTGTGCCAGGGAATTTTCCCATTGGATGCATGCCAAGTTACCTCTCTGCATTTGGTCACAATACCGAAGATTTCGATGATTTCAAATGCCTGAAAAGTTTCAATTCTTTTGCTATGATTCACAATGAGAAGCTCCAAGCATCACTTGCACAGCTTAGAGAAACATACCCTCATGTTCAGATCATGTATGCAGATTACTTCCATGCATTCATGCATCTCCTTGAAAAGGCTTCATTACATGGTAAGTGATTAACAATTAATTAATTAATTTCAGTTTTATAATATTCATGCAAACATGCATTAAATTTAATTTGATTTATAAATTTTGTGACAAGGATTTGAGAAGGATTCATTGATGAAAGCTTGCTGTGGAGCTGGTGGAAAGTATAACTTTGATGCAACTAAGATTTGTGGAGCTCCTGGAACAAGTGTTTGTGAGAATCCAAGCAATCACATTAGTTGGGATGGAATTCATCTCACACAAGAGGCTTATAAGGTTATGGCTAAAACACTAATTAGTCCTGGTGGATTTATAATTCCTTCTTATGGAGTTCAAGGGCTGTGGAAGTGTTATTAGAGTTTATTTTATCTAACATTAAATTTAGGGATGATTTCTAGTTATAATTCATTTGTTTAGATATATAGTATTTTTCTTTTTTTTTGGGTTAGATTTTTTCTAATATTTTAATGATGTATTAAATTAGTAAAGGAGAACTTTATTTCATAGTTATGAGAGTGTTTTTATTTTACATGTTAATGATGTGGGAAATTAGTAGCTTTGTGGAATTTTTTTTCTTTTAAATGAATGGTGTGGTAAACGAGTACTTTTTAAAACAACTTATCTTAATGTTATTATAACAATATATATTTAAAAGAACTGAATGAAATTCTTTAAAAATTTCAGTATTACAGTACATACATCAAAATTTCTCCAAAGTTTTGGTTTAACACTAATAACAACCATTAATTACTTTTGCTTAAATACACCCAGAAAACCAAGTAACCAAATCAGTACTTAAAAAAATCAGAAATAGTGCATCAAATTCAAAATTCAAATGCCATATTTTACATACAAATCAAGAAACACAAACATAAAATGCAGAAAATATATATATATATATATATATATATATATATATATATATATAGTGACCACCATATACATACACAGTCACAAAAGCTTCACAAATTAAGTAGGCAACAACCTCTGCAATGAAGATCTCTTCTGGCCCTTGAATTTATTTGTTGCTGCTCTTAAAACTCTCCTCCACCCCTAAAAAACAAAGAGTTATCAAAAATTAAAAAAAAAAAAAATCTAATTCAATGGAAAAAAAAATGCATTAATGGAGACATACTTTGACAGGAGTAGAGCTTGAGGAGGAGAAGTCCAAGTTCTTGATAAACATATTGCTCATCCTTTTCTTCTTCTTCTTCTTCTTGTTGTTGTTTAGCTTGGTCTCAATGAACATCCCCTTGATCTTCTTGAGCTTTCCTTTTGAAGATTTCCCTTTCCGGGCATCGGAAAACTCAAGAAGAGATTCATGGCGGCCACGAGGAAGCAAAGGTGACCAAATTTCACTCTGTGAGTAGTCAAAGCCAAATGCAGATTCATCAGGGAACTTGCGGAGTAGATCTATAGTCATGGATGGTTCAAGGTATTCAATGGTTATCACTCTCTCAACTATCATTTTTTTTATTCTTTGAATGGTTTTCCAACATGTGGGGAACTGAGGAGTTTTAAAGGAGACTGGAGAGAGAAGTGGCCGTTGATTTTGTCTCTGTTTGGACAAATATGACCGTTGGGGATTTGCATTTGGTAAATAAAATATTTTAGTGGGACTAAATTGCAAAAAGTTCTAGGCTTTTTAATAAATAATGATATAAAAAAACTCCTCAGATTGGCCATTCTAAACTAGTCCATTTGCATATTAACTCAACAAGTGAGTACAAGCTCTCAAAAAATAAAAATAAAAAAATAAAAAAATCAAATTCAAATGCCACATGCACTGTTAGGGCACACGCATAACAAAAACATTTGGCTAGAAAATACATATAACCAAAAATTGAATATCTGGTTGTACATCATTACTCAATAACACAATATTTGTACTGTAAATTTACATTCATAATTAGAGACCCATTATGACAGCTAAATCCCCGCAAAATTTGAACTTTTCATAAGATGCTTAGGGCTCGTTTGGATTGGCTTTTAATAAAAGTGCTTTTTTAAAAGCACTTTTGGAAAAAGTACTTTTAGAGTAAGTTAAGTGCTTATGTATATTTTTTTGTTTGGATGTAGTAGATTCACAAGCACTTTTTCAGTTGTGAAAAATGTTTGGATGTTTATTTCAAAAGTACTTATATAGCGAGAAATTACTAAAATGCCCTTATACACCATGATATTTTTCCATCCTTCTTTTGGAAGTGGGTGTGTGGCCTATTACCAGCTTGAACCTCCTCAACACATATCTTCAGTAACGATTCAGTCTTTATGTCATCCCATCTAGCTTTTGGAATAGTTTCAGATACAACTGCATTTCCATCACTTACATCTATCCCACCTGCTGCTCTTTTGGGTGCTAGTTTTGAGGCCATTTTTAAGAGAATATGATTATGAATTTGTGCCCTTATACACCACACTAGAATTCTTGACTATAAAAAAATGATTCCTAAAAAAAGAAAAAAACAAATAGTCATGATTTCCAAAAATAACAACCATAGTAGATGCCCAAAATAACAACCATAGTTGAATGATTAAAACGTACTAATTAATTACATGGTTTAAGATATATTTTTGAATACACTGACTTGCACACCTCCAAAGAAATATAAAAAAAAATTGTGCAACTCCCACCACTTCAAAAAAAAAATAACAACCATAGTAGATGCCCAAAATAACAACCATAGTTGAATTATTTTGTTTTTTTTGGTATCTTTTGTATGGTCAATGAACTACAGGTCACTTATAGGAAACCTTGATAGTTATGTTAAACTAGTCATTCAACTTCAAATCGACCACTTAATTAATTGCATAATGAAATGGTGATAGCTTCTAGATAAAATATAACTTAAATTTGGATTATTCTGACAACTAGTAGCTTAATTTTGTTTAAAAAATTTCAAATCAATCTATCACCACTAACTGGTTTTTGTTGGATAGTGGAATAAAAGATGGTGAGTGATAAATGAGAGGATTGACATCCAAATCACCTTCAAACTTAGATTTAATTAACCAACTTTTAGCATAGGTATGACGAATAGTGACAATAATTATTTCTTCTCCCATTGCATTCATACAAAATTGTCATCATTTCAAAATTACAACCTACTAATATACACTGGTATGCAAACAAAAAATATACAAACTATGTCTTATGTCTTGTATAGCAATTAAAACCCAGGCTGTTATCAGGTATGGGAAAATACCTGTGCATGCAAATCATGGAGATATGTATATATATAATTTGAGGTGCTTAAGTTGAGAACATAATGACAAAAAAAAGAAACAGACCTTATTTATAGTACGAACAGCAGCAAACCGATAAGTTTCTAATATATCATTAATCTCCTTCAAAATGACAGTCAGAAAGGTACCTGGCTAGTGTAGCGGATCAGAAGACACTGAGCTAAAGGTGACCGGACTGATCCCTTTGTCAAGCTTGTAACAAGCTTGCTTACAGCCAGTCGATCATTTTGCCGAATCTACATGTTTGAAACCTTTTTAGTATCTATAGCTAATTTGACCACAATTTCACAAAGTTTGACAGAAGGAATGAAGTTATGATTAGCTATTATATGCACAATGTCAATCAAGGACTCAATTTTGCAGAGAACCCAAGTATCCATCAAATAGCTTTTATCATCTAAGTATCCAACTAAATTCTTAATGGAATAATTCATTGAGACTAACAAAATAATAACTATTTGCACCAGGATTTTAGCCAACTCTATCATCAACTATATCAAATTACCAAAACCATCACGACTTGACATTTATATGAATGCAAAGAGAAGTTTGGGAATATATTGAATTCTACGAAAAGAACATAAAAATATTTTCCCATACAAAATTGTCATCATTTCATCATTTCAAATCTCCATGCTGTTCTCAGTAAACACATCAAAACTCAACTAGAGAGAGAGAGAGAGAGAGAGAGAGAGAGAGAGAGGAATCCATCATTTTCAACCAAGAATAGCAAATACAATAACAAAGGTACACAAGCTTTGGATGGATACCTTGGAAAACAGCCCACCAATTCGAAGATGAGATGGCGACGATCGGCAGCTCGGAGAGATGGTGATGGATCTGCTGGTTTGGAGATGGGGATGATAGAAGTTAGGGTTAGAAAAGCTGTAATTTTTGAGATTGGTTAAGGGCATTTTAGTAATTGCACTTAACCAACTAACTTATCAAAAAGCAGACTTTATTTCATAAAGTCTGCTCTCTTGCGACTTTATAAAAATAAAGTTAGTATTTTTGACTATTTTACGACTGAGAACTTATTCAAAAAAGCCCATCCAAACACTCTTTTTCTCCTCATAAGCACTTAACTTATAAAATAAGTGCTTTTGGATCAGCAATAAGCTGATCCAAACAACACCTTATTGTAAAGGACCAATGCCATAGGATCAAAACATCTTAACCAAGCTCTCAAATTATATAATTTATTTTTTTAAATTTCATACAATATATATATTATAATGTGAGCAAGCCACCACACACATCTTTTATTTATGCACCTTAACCACGCAAGAGTAAAGAGAGTTGAATCTTTGACTTCTTAAATGAGAGTCAAATGCCCTTAATTGCTCGCCTATTATCAGGGTTGCTTCATACAATGCTATTCCTCAAATTACAAGCCATAATTACAAAAAGAAGCTCAAATTACATCATCTCAAATTCTCAATAAGAAAGTTTACAATGTCCATCATTCTTTATATCAAACCAGGGGCGGAGCGAGGCGGGGCGGCCGCCCCTGTCGCCGGCAGGGTCTATTGACCCCGCTGCTCCTTCCCTGAGTTCCCTCCCGACGGCCTACCTCGCCCCCCCTTCCCTCCCGAGTCCCGACCCCCTCGCCTACCACCCTTCCGCCCCTCCCCCTCCCCGTCGTCAGCTCTCCCCTTTCCGCTCAACTCTTTTCAATTTTTTTTAAAATATATTTTTTAATTTTTAATTTTTTATCTTTTTTATACTTTTATACTTTTATATTTTCATTATTCTACATTATCTTATTTTTTCTCATTTATTAAATATTTTTTTTGAGTTTGCTATATTTAAAAATTTTGAGAAAATTTGTAATCAATAAGATCTTAAATGTAAATAATTTATGAAAATTAAAATTTTAAACAATTATTTAAATGAATTCAGATAAATTATTAAATTATATAGGTCTTATAAATGAGAATTTTTTAATTTAAAATATTATTTATATTTTTACGATTATAAATTAGAACATCATCAATTCAATGGTAAGGCGAATGAAGTAATTACTTTAGGTCTTTAAGTTTTTTTAAATCCTCATCAGATTTTTTTTTAATAATAATTTTGAAAACTCAAATTTTGAAAGACTACCAATAATTATCATAATACAAAAAAAATTTAATTTAATATTTAATCAATGTAATTTAATCTTACTTAATTTTTAAATTTTAAAATAATATGGTAAAATATTAAATTTTTTATTTTAATACTTAATTAGTCGTATCTTCTCTAACTAACTTTTTTTAAAAATTTTTATTATGATCCTCTAGTAATGGCTTTTTTTCATGCATTTGTTTCTCCAAAATTAATATAACATCTATTTATTTTAATTATAATAAGAGTTTTGTAGTTTTTTTATATTGTTACAATTTTTCTTATTAGATTTTTTTACTTTGTTGAGTTTTTATTCACAAATTTTTAAATATATCCTTTTTATCCGAGTTTAGTAGTATGTGAAAAAGATAAACAAATATATGTATTTATTAAAAAATAAAAATTAATTTTTATTAAATAAATTATAAGATTTATTCTAGAACTCCGTATAGACCTCTAGTTATCTTAAGCTGAGTCAAAATCATAAAGAAATCTAAACTATGATAGAGATATTTATTTTTGATATATTAATTAATGTTTATTATTTCTCTTTAATTTTACTTCTTTTTATAAAAAAAATTTAAATGTATTTTATAATTTAAAACTTTTAATTTTAAATTTTTTATTAATTAATTATTTTAAAACTTGTAATTCGCCCCCCCCTCTATATGATTTCTGGCTCCGCCCCTGTATCAAACTAAACACAAACATATATAAATGAAACTCAAAATGCTATTGTTTCACCTTCTTGCCGCCAGTGACACTGGAAGCCAAGTCTCTGAGAAACTTGACAGATTTGGTCACCGGAGAAGTGGCAGCCATCAAGTCATACAAGACATTCTCAACCACGGCGATGCCCGGCCGTCTTTTAAACCTCGAAACAACCTTCAATTCTCCTCCCTTTTCTTGCTCCACCATGACAAGCCACTCCTGACCCACCACTTACAACACCATCTTTGACACATCTAAACACAACTCCCTTCCTCTTACTCAGAATTCCTCTCACTTCCAACCCCATGAAAGAATACACTACATCAAAAGAAGCAATGAAATTGGACAAACTACCAACAAAATTCTTCTCATCATCAAATGCCCATGCAGGATTGAACAGCACCACTGGCCTTGGATCCACTTCACTTGTGATCCTCCTTAACTCTTCCAACTGTGAAGTTTCAGGAGCTGAAAACACAACAATGTCAGCAGTGTTCAGAGCCAGTGAAGTTAGAGAAGCAAAGTCAGAGTGAAGGACATGGTTTGATGAATTGAATGCAGTGTTAGCAGAGTCAGCAAGCTTAGAGCTTGGCCAGAGGATGAGAATGGTGGGTTTGGTTCCTTTGAGAGTTAAAGGCAAGTCTAAGAGAAGGTCTGCAGAGAGTTGGAGTAATGAATCAGGGGAGTTATCAAGGATGGGAATCTCAACTCTGTAACGAGGTTGTCTTTGTTTCTTGAGTTTCTTGGAAGGGATAGGAAGAGGGTTGTTAAGAGGCTTGTGAAGGGTGGTGGAAAGGGAGGTCTTGGCTTGGAGAATGGCTTCTTGTCTTGATGAAGGTGGTGAAGATGATGATGATGATGATGAAGAATAAGTAGGGAAAGAGGAAGTAGTAGTCTTGATTGTGGTTTTGGAGAGTTGGATTGAAGGGAAGTGTTTGAGGAGAAGATGAGAGGAGGCCATTTTTGAGGAGTTTCAAGGTCCTCTAACACTTCCAAGTTCCAATACTGAGAACCTTATCTTCTTTATTATTAATTTTATTTATTTATTTATTTTGTAAAGCTCATAAATCTTCTTTTCCACAGTTAGGTGTGGCTATGGAAGTTGATTTTTTACATATATATATATATATAAGTTATTGAATTTTTATTGAATTTTTTTATAATAATTTATAAAATTAATTATCATTTATTTGAAATAATTAAAAAAATCCATGCTTTACAAGATTTCTGAAATCAAAATAACATAAGCAAAAAAGGAGATCTTTCATGCTTACAACAAATTACTGCAAGAGAATGTTAAACACTCAAAGCAAACAGGATTTAATAACACTTCAAAATTTCAATATTAGAAGTTGGAAATTCTAAGGCAATTGCATGCTAAAGAAAAAAAAAAGGCAGAAGTTTATTAGAGAACTTGGAAACAATTGGTAACATTATTAAGATCAGAGGTAAAATTAATAAGATCAGAAGAAAAATATACTGACACCAATGTCATCATGTATTGCAAACAACTACATTAACAATAAGCATGAATTAAGAAAAAACCAAAACAATTGTCATCCACCAAATCTGTTTACAAGCAAATCAAGCATGCTAAACAAAAAAGAACATCAAAATGATGAACATCAAAATTATGAAATCTAAAATAAACGATCACGAACAACCTAATTCTTTCTTTTATCAGCTTTCCAAAATCAGTAACAACATTTGCTGGAATGGATATTAAAATATTCATACTACCAGAATTCAAGGTGGAAACCAAATTACTAGAAATAGTGAGCAAAAATTAACCATAAAATGTAAATATGAAACATGAAAGATTAGTATCATGAAGAAACAAAACAAAATAAAATAATATAAATATAGCTTCAACTAGTATACCCTACAAGGTATTTCTCAGAGATCATAACACAGTAACATGTTTCCAATAACCAAAACGAGCATCATCAATCAATGATATCAAATCTCAAAAACTACATGTAACATGTAGCATAAGGTAGTGTAGATGAAGATAAATTTCTTTGCATCAGAACTACAGGACCATCAAAGTGATGAGAAGAAAAGCAGATTTTTCAAGTTCATTCCACATGAATTCAAACCAGACATGAAATTAGTTAAAAGGCAAGAGATTATCTAGCATGACATATAAAATTTCAAACAAGAAAAGATTAATAAACAAACTAAAAAATCACACAGTAGAAATTTCACAGCATAAAATTTGTGACTTTGAAGCCTAAACAAACACACCAAGCTAAACCCTGAATCCAGGATCATGACACTGTCACCAAAAAGCATCATCATGCCAACAACCAGACTTCAAACACCATCAAACAATGTTATGAAAACTCAATCATCCAAAAACTACATGACAAATTGACAAGAATCACAAGTTGCTCATTCTCAAACTCTAAAAATGACTCAAAAACCAAAATGTTCACATCTTCAAAAATAAAATTTCAAGTTCACACAAAGAAACAATTTTGTTCACATTGTAAAGAAAAAAAATTAAAAAAACCATATACTAGAAGTTTTCACAGCATAAAAGTTGTAAATTTGAAGCCTATAAACTCCAAGCTAAATCCCAAATCCATGATCATAACACACTGTTGCCACTAAGCATCACCTCAACAACCAAATTTCAAGCACAAGCAAACAACATTATTGAATCTCAATCATCCGATAACAATATGGAAAATTTATAAACAAGTATCACAAGTCCCTCATTCTCAGATTCTAAAAACGACTCAAAAAAAACAAGAAAAAGTTCGCATCCTTGAAAAATAAAAACTCAAAATTCATGCAAAGAAACAATTTTTTTTTTCGCATTAAAAACATCATAAAACTACAAACATCGATAACCATTACTGATAATCAAAAGACGATACGGAACTGAGGGGCATCGGCACCGGCTGCCGGAAGTATCTCCCAGCGGCAAGGCTCAAGCTCATCAGATACGGGGCAATACCCCGCCAACGTGACCCGATCACCGGATGCCACAGCGGAGCCAAACTCAAAAACCGTCACGTCAGCCGGCCGCCGAACCTCCACCGCCCCATTCAACCCCAATACCTCCTTCGCCTCCAGCTTCCCCAGGGGCTCGCCCTTCACCGCCGGAGCCGGCCCCTTTCTCCCCGTCAGCCATGACAGCAAACCCATCGGCGAAGAGGAGTTAGGGCTTTGAACACAGTCGCGCTCGAATGGATATGGGATAGAGAAACTATTTGGATATCAAGTCATACCCGATACCCGATACCCGATACCCGATATCGAATTAGATTCGGGTCTGGATTGTCAAAAGATCCGATACTGAATCAAACCCGTTAGCTCTCATCTTATTAGTTTAGCATAAGTAGTCCTAAATTATGATTATTATTGAAATGTTATTTTAAGTGAGTATGTTTATAATTTTCTTTTACCATTTCATTCCAAGGCAATTTGTTAGAGAAAAGTAATATTTACTTAACATATTTCCAAATAGTATCAGCTTTTCAGGTGATGGTGCAAAGGTAAATTATAGTGATCAATTATGTGATAATGGTAAATTAAATCGAGGTAGAGATTTGTGAAGATGTTCTGATCACTCAAAACAAAAATTGAGATTAATGCTAAAACCAGTTTAATGAAACATTACTACGTTCTATCTCGCAAGACCATTCACTGGAAGTAGAGAGAGTGACTGATATGAATGTCACATTATTTCTGGCTATGAAACCATGATGTTTAAGTATAAAAACACTCAATTTAGTAAATTATTAAAAAAATATATTGGTATATTTTTTAAATATATTTTACAATATATATTAATATATTTTTCGTTTACCATTTCCCCTCCCTCCTTACCATTACTAGCACCACTCTCAAAGTTGTAAGCATTTTTGAAATATATATATTTATATATATTATTAATTATTAAAAAGCAGACTGATTAATTATATAAATAATAGTAGGGCCATTGGTCACATATCTCAAGCATGGCCTGAGAGGCAAAATAGATGAGAAGTATGAATCTTGTTACTTAAATTTCAGAGAGATTTTTTTTTAATAATAAATATATATAGCAAAAACAAAACAAAGGTGGGGGATTTGATTAAAAAGCCATGTGATTCATGATGAATCCATAACTAGTTGTACTAAGTACATGCAAACTCTAATGAGAAGAGATGGAGTGGGTCACAAGCAAAATGGAAGAGTGACAAGGAACCATTTCTTTTAATTTCTCTAACACCAAGCAAGCACATATACCAAAACTATAGCAGGAGAAAGAACCACAACATTGATTAACTAAGTCATTACTAACAAAGCTCTTAATCATCTCCATCACTTTTCTCTCTGTTTATTGATATGTATGGAATTAAAAAGGAAGGAGGAATCAGTAAAAGCTTGATGATGCACCTGCTTTAATTCTAATTATTTCTAATATGGAGTTGGCTTATAAGGATCAAGAGCATCACAAGACTCAACAAATGCTTCTTCCCTGAAAATGGAGGAGCTCAAGAAACAGAGTTTGAGACTGATTTACCTGCTGATTTCCTTGTCCATTCTCTGTCATTCTGGTAAAGTGCATGAACACATTGTTCACTATTGTTGTTGTTCTTCTTCTTCCTGTTTGTTTAACTTTCAATCTTCTATTGAACTAATTTCAATTGTTTCTGCAATGCAAACACAGAGGCAAGAAGAAGTTCGCGAGGATCAGGATCGAAGAAGATTAAAGCATTGACACATTTGAGCAGTTACAGATACAGCTACAATTACTACTCACCAGATTCATTGCCACCATATGACGAAGTGATGGGACCATCTTCATCGCCGGAGACCAACCTGCCTTACTGTTTTAATCCACCAATCAGTCCAATGCCACCACCTTCGACCTTTGCAACTCCACCGCCACCTGAACTGATCTATGGCGCACCTCCAGGCATTGTGCCAAATCCACCATTGTATCCACCAATCCCTCCTATCACTGTACCGAGTCCGCCAGAGTATGTGCCAAACCCTCCGGTTATTATACCGAATCCACCAGAAATCATACCAAATCCTCCTGTCATCTTTCCAAATCCGCCCGGGTATGTGCCAAACCCTCCTGAGATCATTCCAAATCCACCTGGGTATGTGCCAATCCCTCCAGTGACACTGCCAAGTCCACCGGAGTACATACCAACCCCTCCAGAGACAGTACCAAGTCCACCGGAGTATGTCCCAACCCCTCCGGAGACAGTGCCAAGTCCACCAGAGTTTACCCCAACCCCTCCAGTGACAGAGCCAAGTCCACCGGAGTATATACCTCCAGTGACAGTGCCAAGTCCACCGGAGTATATACCAACCCCTCCCATCACCACCCCAAGTCCCCCAGCATACATACCAAACCCCCCGGTGACAGTACCAAGCCCTCCCGAGTATGTACCTGGACCACCATTCTATTTACCTCCAGTTGTTTATCCACCACCAACAGTACCCCCACCGCCCACCCGTGGAACAGGGCCACCATTGTGGTGTGTCGCAAGACCAACGGTGCCAGATCCGATACTGCTAGAAGCCATGAATTATGCTTGTGGCTCAGGAGCAGATTGCGATGCCATACAACCTAGTGGGGCTTGCTTTGAGCCTGATACATTGATCTCGCATGCCTCTTATGCCTTCAATAGCTTCTGGCAAAGGACTAAGGGTGCCGGAAGTAGTTGTGACTTTGGTGGCACTGCAATGCTCATCACAAAAAATCCAAGTACGTATATATGACCCCTAACACAAACATCTTCTAATTATCCCTAGACCAACCTCACAATTACAGGCACAAAAAAACCAAACACAAGATGAAATTATCTCTGATATAAAACATAGATGTAATGTAATCCTATAGCATCTTCAAATTGTGCTCTGGATTTCATTTTTGACCTAAACAAAAAACATGCATTAAATTATTGTGATTGAATTCACAGTTTCTAAAACCCTTTTCTTTGTCTAATTCCAGGTTTCGATGGCTGTCATTTCGTTCTCAACTGAAACACTTGTTAAGAAATGGTCAGCTGTCAACTACATACCATAACAGGGCCAATAGAATGCCCGTTTTGTTTTTTTTTTCTCTTATTTTTCAAGATACCTGCTGCTAGATAAACTAGAATTTTGATTTGATTGTTAAAATGTAGTGTCTAAAGGAAAGTAAACTTTCATGTTTGATATTAATTATTATGTATTGCCCTGGCATTATTCTACTTTTCTTCCTAATATGTAGCAGCATTTTAAAATTTTCAATAAGATTGCTTCTTAGTTCTTCCATACAATACCCTACTCGATAAAAACATCACTCTAAAAGTTCTAATTGCAATACAAATCTAGTTCCACAAAGAACTTCTCCCACTTAAACAGATTGAGGAAGTATCTGAATCTATAGTTTATACTAATGCCAAAAGGAACCATGCCTAAGACACCATCATCTACAGTTCAATGTCTAAAAAACTTCAAGTAGATCATCTATTAAAAATTTTACATTCCTAGAGCAGTTCATAGAAGACAGCTTAACAGAAAAGGGTATGTCAACAAATATACCGCAACATTACTATGTTACCATTTAGCAAAGCAAAACACAGACAGAAGCAGTATGAAGGCAAAAGTCACAGTGACGGTGCTTTGAATATGAAGAAGTATTAATCTGTGAAGGAAACTTTCAATGATTAGGTGGGACACATTCCCATCTATCCCAATGATTTCAGAATGAAAGAAACAAAGGTAGCAGCTGTGAATAAACCATCTTTCTGATTTCACTTTTGATCGGAAGAATTTTTCTCGAAATTCTTAAGCCCCAATCTAAATTTTTCGAGGTTCACACCATTATCCACCAAAATGCTTGTTACTCCCATATTAGATACCTGAAAAGATTTGAAGTAATACAATGTAAGGGAAAATCTAACTGGTTGGATTTTCGCAATGTCTAAAATGAATCACTTAATCGCAGAAGTCTGTTGAGATGAATCTCAATTTATATATATATATATATATATATATATATATATAATACAAAAATGGAGGAAAAACCAGAAGTTTAATGCAGTTTGCGAAGTGGCAAAGAAGGGAGAATGAGAAAGAGAAAAGTGTAAAACAGTTATTTGCAAAAATATTTTAATTAAATTATGGTAATTAACATTAAAGATTGAAAATTATTTTAAAAAAATTGAAAGACAAATAAGGTATTGAAAAACCAGATGGATTTTTTTAGGTGTTTCAAAGTATTACACGAGGAGATGTACTAGATAACTAAAAGAATTTTGACAAGATCATAGGATTAGTGCATTTGGCTACCGCTTCAATGTTCCTGTATTCATCATCAAAGAAGAGCATCGACTTGAAAGGTACACCCGTCCTCCGAAAGATTCTTTGAAAGTGCTCAGTCTTATGAGACCAGCTGGAGAATATTTCCTGTCACAAGTATAAAACATAAAATAATTACTTTTAGATGTAAACATAAATCTATCATTAAATAAAGGGAGCATCCTAAACACCTATTAAAGATGAATTTATATTAGGTTGCTCAGTCCAACCCCATGTTTTCTAGGTTGAGCTAATGAAATTACCCATAAACTGACCCATAGATATCACTCCAATCACACTTGGATACCCTAAATGATTCTTCATATATGTTTGCTGTAATGCACTAGATAAGAGGTTAATAATGAAGGGCAAAATCAAGAACTGGACCCATCAATTGCGCTGATGTATTGGTTTGATGCTTGACATAACATTTATAATAATGTCTGTCTGGCATGCTTTCAAGTGAAAGCTCAAATAAAAGCTTTTCAAGAACAATGGCTCATATTCATACATATGAACTAGGAAGTTAGATAAGCAAACAGAAAACTTGTCAGGCAAGCATTAACATTAGTAAACAATCATAAAATTACAAATGTGTCAATGATGCTCTGTACTTGAATGCAAAAAATAAGCATCTGTCCTGTGATAAAAGCTTGTAACCAAACTCTCTTAACTAAGCAGTTAAATGAGTAAGAAGATTTCAACAACCAACACAATTAAAACCTTTTATATACATATATATTTCATCATCTCAATTTCAGTCTGCTTGTTAATGAATAGATATGAAAAATGTCTTCATAAGACAAACCTGAGCCACAAATAACGATTTGATTTCCAATTTATCAAGAAAAGCTTTTGCAATGTCAGGAGTTGGAGAACGCGACGCAATTGCTACATCAACTCCTTTCTCCTTGAGAGCATATAAGATTCCCTTAGCATGAGGATATGGAGATGGTGTTTCTCTTTTGGATCGGCATTCACTGGTTATAGATTAAAGAAAAACAAAAGCATCAAATGCAACACAAACTCCAATTATAAGAAATTATACATTTAGCAACATGAGAAGACTCATAAACAGGTCATCATTACGAAAGCAGCAAAAACCCGAGATAAACCAGCATATAAAAGATTGATATACAAAAATATCAGTCTTCCGTGAACTAGCATAAAGAAGGCTCTATCAGAAATACTCCAGACTAATCAAAAATCCATCAATCGAAAATTAGGGCATTCTAAAAAAAAAAGAGGGCATATTCGAGAGCATATTGACATCTCAACAATACCCTGTTCCAATTTGAAGAATCATAACAAGTAAACAAAAGAAGAAAAAAAGATCGAAGCTTTTCCATTATCAAAGGAAGATTGAAGGTCAAAATCCTTCAAAACTCACCAGTAGAAAGGCCAGAGGGTGTAATCCAGATCAAAGACGACCAAGCGAGGGATAGCCTGGAAGAGGCCAAGGATCTCCAGCGCCTGGTTCTTCACCCTCTCGTCTCCCATCTCCCTCTCTTCCTCTTCTCCCGAAGAGAACCACAGGCCTTGCAACTATTTCAGCTTTCCATACATAGGGCTCAAATGTGTGAAGGTGAACCAATGAAAGGTCTTTGAAACCGAGGGGTATTTTCGTCAAAAAAAAAAATCTAACCATCACTTGGATTCTCATGCAATCTAACACAACTACTTGGTCTCCATCCAAGTACAACCATGTCTCTTATTCACACTTCCTTCATCCATGGAACTCCTCACCTTAGCACTACAATCCAATCTCCCAATCCCTGCATATATATGGCACAACAAAGCTCTGAATCCATTCTCCTCTGAATCAAGCTCAAGTAGATTGCTTGCAGCTAACTCTCCCTCACTAACATCTCCATGAATCCTGGAAGCACCAAGCAATGCACCCCAAACATTAGTACCAGGCTTAACAGGCATTGTCTCAGCAATGCACCTGGCCTCACTGATGTACCCTGCACGAGCTAAGAGATCCACTAGACTGCCATAGTTCTCTTCTCTTGGTTTAATCCCATATTCTCTTGTCATGACATCAAAATACCGAAGCCCAGCCTCGACGAGACCAGAGTGACTGCATGCTGATATTAGAGCAACAAATGTGATGTGATCTGGTTCTGTATTCTTCTCCATGACCATTCTGTTGAAAACATCAATGGCTGCATGTGGTTCATTGTTCATCCCATAGCCATCTATCAGTGCTGTCCATGAAATCCTATTCTTTTCTGGCATCAAGCAAAACTGGTTCTTTGCCCATCCAACCTTGCCACACTTAGAGTACATGTCCAGCAGTCCATTCCCTACAAGTATATCTCTGTCCAAATTGTTCTTCAGAGCATAACAATGAATCTCCCTCCCGTAAAGCAACAATGTGGATCGAGCGCAGATTGGTAAAATTATTGCCATTGTCACAGAGTTTAATTGCATGCCGCTATTTGAGGACTTGGCAATGTACCGTATTGTATTCCAAACATCATCAACTAGGTCATTCACTGCAAACCCTGAGATCATTGCATTCCACATAGGTATTGATCGATTACCAGAGAGGTCTCCTTCCTTATCGAGTATCCGGCGTGCATAACATGTAGCTCCAAGCTTGCCATACATGTCAATCAATGCAGTGGAAATAAAAAGATCTGGTTTTTCTAGCCTTCTTCTGGTAAGGTACCCATGCAACTCCTTTCCATTGGAGATTCTCATAAGATAGGCACAAGCGGAGATCAGTGAGGTTAGTGTCACATTATTCGGAGCAGCGCCACTATTAATCATCTCCCTGAAGGCCTTCATAGCCATCAAAGGCTCATGGTTGTTTACATAGTTTGCAATGAGTGATGACCAAGCCACAACATTCTTGTTAACCATTGAATTGAATGAACGCCTAGCAAACTCCATGTAACCACACTTACCATACATTTCAACAAGCACTGTTCCAACGAACTCATCATCCTCCACAAACGAACTTATCTTCATGGTATAACCATGTACCTGCTGCCCAAAGCTAAAATCTTTTGATTGTGCACAAGCAGAGAGCACGCCAGCAACAATGTCCGAATTCACAGCACTCAATGAAACCAATTCTCTTCTCATTCTGACAAACATACGCAACGAATCCTTGGCATGGCCGTTCTGAGCATACCCCGAAATCATTGCAGACCAAGTGATAGCATTGGGGCAGGGCATGCAGTCGAAGAGCTCACGAGCCAAGGAGGAATTGCCAGCGCGGAAGAAGCTCGAGATGGATGAGTTCCAAGTGATGGAATTAGGGTCAGGCATTTCGTCGAACATCTTGCGGGCGTTTGAGAAGGAATGGTGGTCAGAGTACATAGCAACGATGGATGAGGCGATGTAGGGGTCGGAGATGAAGCCACGCTTGGTAGCATCGGCGTGGAGAGCTTCGCCGGCGGCGACGTGAGGGCATGAACGTAGGAGAGAGGGGAGGACGAAGGTGTTTGATTGGTGTCCGAGCTTCAGTGCCATTGAACTGGCGCTGCCATACTCCAGCGTTTAATTAACTTTTAGTCCCTTCATTAACTTTTTCTCCGGAAAAGTCCTTTGTCTAAATAATTAATTTTTTAAAATAAATTTTATGAATAATATATATATTCAGAATAAACGGGTATCTTATGAAAATAATTTCTATGAAAAGAAGAATATACCTTTTTTTTTTTAACAATAAGAAGAAGGGAATGACTTAGGTGAAGTTAAATAGGTGTAGTTAGTGTAGATTCACCCTTGGATATTTGACACGTGGCATGAGATGAGTAATTTTTAAAAAAAGTTAAGGGCATTATATGAAAGTTATTATATATTTATATATTTTTGGGATATGTGTCACAATGTCAATGGTGAACTACACTCACTATATCTATACCATACACTGTGTCTTGATTTTACATAAAATAAAACAATTGATGTATAGCTTTTTTTTTTTCAATAAAATAAACTATAATTTTGTTAGAATAAAAACCAAGGCCAAGATAAAGAAAATGGCACAAATGGACTAGTAAAAAAATTAAAAATTAAGATTAAAAATAATGCAAGATTTTACTTTTCACTGGTGGTTTATGTGAGTAATGGCAAGATGATTTTGAGAGGCTAGTCAATAAGATGAAAAAAAGTAATATTAGCCTAATTAATGCATTTTAAATTAGTGGTATCATTTAAAAGTCTTAACGGAGTTTGCAAAGATCTTTTTTTTATAGCAATCTAGTTATTATGAAATCAATAATTAGGATTATGTCTTCCAGTTCATGGTTTCTCTTTGCACCAAAATATTTAATTTCCTCAAAGGACAAGAGGATCTCAAATGTAGAATGGTCAACTCCGGGGTTTTTACTAGAACAATCTCAACTAGTTTATTTTAAGTGAAAAGTGTACTTGGAACTAAACTAATCGTGAAAGTAAATGAAAAAGTCTCACGTATTTGCTAGTCCCCCCACAATCTAGGTGTTGTTATACATGACTTAGGGAGTAAAAGTGTAACAAACAAGTGGAGAGGAGAGCAAAGTTTAAAAAATGTGCCTTAAAGTGAGTCTATTTACTAACAAATGTGGGATTAAAAGGTTCACTGTTAGGGGTGCAAGTGATACGGGATGGAGATTTCCCGTCTCTAAATTTTTTGCAGAAAATAATTCACCCCACTCACTCTCTGCGGGAATTTCCACGGGCCAGGGAATCCCGTCTTCCCGCTATTTTTTTATTACATAAAATTTTAATAAATACTATGTATCAAAATATGTATGTATATATATATATATATATATATATAAAAGTAGAATATCTATTTGGCACTTCAATTTCTCACAAAAATTTTACTAATATTATTTTAATAATATTAAAATATTTATAATATAATAATAAATTATATTGCTTTAAACTAATTTTTATTATTTTATCTCATAATATATAATAACATTATTTTTAAAAAATAATAATATATATATATATATATTAAATAATACATTTTCAAAGATTGAACTTGTCTAGGGAGAGGCACCTGTTCTTTCTAAGTTATCCTATATAGCCTAATCAGATCAAATGGATATTATCACAACTTTTCTATGGCCGGCCACAATTTTCATATATAATCTATAGTTTTGATGTGTGCCAATTTCAGATGCATCACACCTAATAAGGCCCAGGCACATCTACCAATCCCTGATCAAGTCCCCAAAACCCACTATTAGTATCTAGTGACCATGATTTGTAATATCTGAAACTTAAAGGTCAAGAGTCAAGACCAGAAAAATATATATGTATTTGCCAAACTTGTGGTAGATGTGTTCATAATCAGAGAATTAATTCTGGAAGGTTGAATTGGGTAATTGTGGAGTAGAGGTAATAGACCCAAGCCTAAGTTAAAAAAAAAAGGGTCTGATAGGACCCAAGTAAGGGCCTTTTGCCCATTGATCCAAAACTCTTAAGTAAACCAACGGCTGCTAAGTAAATTGAGGTGGTTTGATCAAACTTGGGTCTTTAATAACCATTTGCGCACAATTGATATCCTCTAATTTGGTTTCTTCTGATGGAGGACAAGTATCTGATATTTTAAATTAAGAAATAAAAATAAAATATTACAAGAAGTTCCAGATTCTTCTTGTATTATATTTCATGTTGATCTATTCAAGATGGCCCATTTATGCTAGTTTGGCAATAAAATGAGTTGGCTGATCAGAATGACATATATGGCTGGTACTTGCCAACCATCTTGTCCGATTGTGTAAAATATGCTAAGTGGTGCCATCATACCAGGCCAGTCAGACACATGGGCCAGGGCAGCATGTTCTAAGCTTTAGAATTGCACTAAATAATATTTTATTTGCCTTTATCTCACGCCAATCATGCTGGTCAAAACTTCCTCAATTATACATAATGAGAAGAATCTTAAATCTTTTTTTCTCTCTCTCTCATATATATATATATATATATTATGGTTTGGAAAAAAAAAAAAAACTTTTCATACTAAAATCACTTGGTTCAAGTGATTAGAGGCACTAATATGTATCTCTTATGTGATGTGCAGGAGTAGTGTGAGTTCAAATTTTTGTTAAAAAATTTAATTCATATGTGATATTACACCCTCACGTGCACTCACAAGATGAGAGTGTATGTTGATGTATTAATTCACGCCCACACATCTTTTAATAGGTATGTTCAAAACTATTAGTTCACACGTTATTAAGAAAAATATTAACAGATATTAATTTATTTCTTTTGTCCAAAAAAAATAAAAGATTATTTTCTTTTCTCTTTTCTAGTTTTGTTGCAACTATTTTTTTTTCTTTTTTTAACCACTAGAGGATGTGTTTTATCTGGTATCTAGTAGACTATTACCATTTGTGTTAATTTTCTTTTATTAATTAATTTAAATATAATTTATCCAATTTTTTAAAAAATGCATATATAATCACATGTGTATATATATATATATATATATTTGTTTTTTAATCATTAAAAATTATAAAATTAAACATCAATCTTATTGCAAACAAAATTAAGACAAAGAGAAATGATTTAACATACAACCTTAACATATAACATTAGAAAATACAAACAAATACATTATACATAATAAAAAAAAATACAAAATAAAAATCTAACAAATCAAACTCTCATAATTTTTTTTGATCTTTTCCTCCTCCTCCTCCAAAGTATCAAACATCTGTCTTCCTTTGGTTTCCGGCAAGCAAACAACAAACAAAGAGAAACACACCATCACCAACCCAAACACTCCAAAAGACACCACCCCATTCCCTGCCTTCCCGGCGGCGGCGATCATCATCGGAGCCACCGTCCCTCCCAACACCATCGCCTCCCTCACCATCATCACCGCCGAGTTCCTCACCGCCGTAGGAAACAACTCCACACTATACACCATCATCACCGAAAACCCACTACACGCCGCAAAAAACCCCACCAACTCCGCCACCACCCGCCACCACCTCCGGACAAGAAACACACACATTATGCACCCAAGTCCACTCACAACATTAAATCCCAGCAAACACATCCTTTTACTCATCCTTTCAATCAACACAAGCACCAAAAGATTTGATGGCACTTCACTCAATGCATTCATTCCCACACTAACATAAAGATTTGAACCCAAACTCCCAAGAGCTAATGGCATTCCATAGTACACCATTCCAATCCCAACTCCTACTATCATAGCTGCAACCATTCTCCTAAAAACCCATCTCTTCTCCCACAAAACCCTCATGGATGAGAAAACATCACCATCCTTCTTTTCTTCCTTTTCAAACCTATCTAAAAAAGATGAGAATCTTTTACTCAAACTACCATTTATTCCAAGTGTTTGCATGGCTTCATCTCTACGTCCACGTACAAGAAGCCATCTTGGAGACTCTTTTTGAAAGAAGAATATTATAATGGAGTATATCAAAGACATGATGAAGTTCAAGATGTAGAGCATGCGCCATGAGTGATCTCTAACAAGGTAAGCCATTATTGGAAGAGATAAGAATCCCAAAGTGAAGCAAAGAAACCCCATGATCCCTACTGCTTCTCTCCATCTTCTCCCCACTAGCTCTGTTGACAAGACAAGCGCATTTGTGCCGACGGTGGCACGGCTAAAACCCGATATGAAACGAAGCAAAGAGTAAATCACTAAGTTCGGCGATGCTGATGTGAGCCCTGCTGATATAGACATGGATAATGAAGTGAAAAAAAGCATATTTTTCCTACCAAACTTGGAGTCGGCGAGTGTCGCCAGCAGGAGACCTCCAAGAACGCATCCGGCGAAGAAGGCTGATGCCGGGAGACCAACCACCGCCGCCGAAGAGCACTGTAGGTCCCAGTCTGATATAATTGAGGTTTCCTTTGGGCGGTCCCATGTCCATGAGTCTCTTGTCAAGTTGCACTGTGTGGCGGCGCCGCCACCGCCGCCGGTGGTGGTGTGCCACGCGGGTTGTGCATCGGTGAAGACGTTGATGAAGGTTTGCTGACCATCAAAGATCCATGCCAAGGAGGCTAAGAAAGCTTGCCAGAGTAGTGCTTTGCTGGTGCCACCAGTGAAGCTCTCAATTGCTTCGTCGAGGCTTGCTGGCGCCGTCTTCTCATCGGAGTAAGCTTGAAGATTATTGGAAGCATCGATGGTTTGAAGAAGAGGAGTGGTAGAGTTATCACTCTGCATCTCTCAAGCTATGATCACTGGTTCATTGTGAGGAGGCTGTGATAGGCCGGGTTATTATATATTTATATGAAAGATGGAGCTTCAAGGAATCTTCTTTGTAATTATAATAAAATGGGGATTACTTTTATCAATTGCAAGTCCCTTACGGTAGTTAAAATTGTATTCTATATATATTCTGATTTTATATGAAAGACATTGTCGGTATAATCTTAATTACATAGATGCTTGTAATAGTCTATTGAGAAAATTTTGTTAAAAGTAGATTGTGGTTTACTTCTTAATCAATTTGGGATTTGTGGTTTGAGTTGTAAAACCTTAGTACTCTGTAATCTATGTTGTTTGCACAAAAAAATAATAAATAAATAAATAAAAAATACTTTTTTTGCCTTTATTTAAGTTATTAAAACAAGTGCTAATTAGGGACCATTCAAGTCTATATTTAATTATAGGTTAAATGGTTTTTAAATATTATGTAAATAGATATGAATGGTTCTTATTTATACCTGCTTTTAGTTATGTAAATAAGGATAAAAAAGTAAATTCATATATATTTTTATGCTACGTCAGTAACAATTAATAGAGTTAAGCGTTTTGGCACCTTTTAACAAACAGTTTAGACTACAATATACTAAAATATTACAACTCAAAATCACAAGTTCTGAATTACTAAAAGGGAAAATCACAAGGTACTTTAGTGAAATTCCCCTTGGTCTATTTTAGATATGGATAATTAATTAAATAAAAATTTGTTAGTTTAAGGAATATTTGTTCTACCAAAATCCTCTGATTCTAGCGGTATTGACTCCACTGCGAAAAGTGTTCTATGGAGATTTTTATTGTTTAGGTTCAAAATGTTATGAATACAGTGGTGTTAAAAAGAATTTTCGGATGTGGATTTTTTCACTTTGTCAAAAATAAAAAAGAGTTTTTTTTTATATAAAAATCATATGCTATAGTAAACACTAATTCTGCTTTATAAACTTAGTGATGTTTCAAAATTAGAAGTAAAACTTTTGAAAATCACGATTTTTTTTACAAGATGATGAAGCCATCACACTAAATCACATATTAAAGATGGTGTCTCAATCCTTTAATTTTTCACTTAGAAATCAAATATCGTAAGGGTCTGCCATTGTGATGTGGTGGCTATCTCAAAATTTTTATCTGCCATTGTGATATGGTGGCAACCTCAAAATTTTTATCTGAAAAAAATTCATACACTTAGAATAATTATTTTTTTAAAATAATAATTATTAATTTTTTTTATAAATAATATATTTGTCGTATATACATACAATTGTATTAGAGAGAAACATTTATATAAAAGTACAACTATATCACACCTATGGCTAAACCAAACAACCAGACTTAAAGTTTCATATAATTATATACATGTGTGTTTATAAAATTTAATAATTAATTTATATATTATATGTATAGTTACCCTAGTATGGTATAACAAAATTATGATTTGTGGTAAGTTTGGATGTTATACATAGTTTAGTTAAAAAAAAATTCGAATAAAAATATGGCAAAAAAATTGAACATTTTATAAGACGGGTGGATATTTATATGAATTTTTTACGCTCTATATAAAAGTACATAATAAAAAAATACAACTATAAGTACCATATATATATATATATATATCACATATTGAACAATTAAGTTAATAATATGGAAATCAAGTAAATACCATTTATCTAACTATAAAAGATCATCATCAACATTCATATTTGCATGTGATCCTTCATCCTTTTCTTCAATGTCATTTACATATCTCTGAACTATTTTTCATGGATCTTTCAAACTAAAAGGTTCATTGTGTTTCTCTAAATCAATTATAAAATACATACTTTTACTCCCAGTGTTCAATTGAATATAAATAAGATTATTTAACAATTTTGAAAATAGCTTATTTCTTTATTTTTGTTTTTTTGACTTTAAGCATATATACTCCAATGTCATACATATGGAAAAGGGTTAATTACATGACTGACTCAAAACTCACAAAAAAATAAATAAATAAAAATAAATTATGTTTTAAAAAATACGTAAATTTTAATTTTCAATTATACTTATGCTATAGTTTTGAATAAACCAAGTATATATATATATATATATATATATAACAATGACAACAATAATCACCTCTTATGAAGAGATATAAAAAGATGGGGCTTTTGCAGGTGTACCCCTAAAAAATTTTAAAATTGCATATTTGCCCTGAATAAAAGTTAATTGCATACATACCCTTGAATAATATACATAATTGCGTATATACCCTTGGGGTTCAAATCAGTTAAAAAACCATCTATTAACAAACAACAAATATATAAAATTACCATTATACCATTGCATATATACCCTTGAAAAATTTTTTTTAAGTTGTACAAGGGTTATTTTGGACCTTTTGTATATCTTAATCCAAGTTATAACAATAGTTAATCAAGTTTGATTACCGGAATCTAACAGTAAGGGCATATCCGCAATTACCTATGTTTTTCACGGGTATATATAAAATTATGATTTTTCGAAAGGTAAATATGCAATTATAGAACTTTTGAGAGGTTCATAACCAATTCTCCCTAAAAAGATAGACAGGTATAAAATTGTTCTAGTTAGTTGTGGTAACTTAACAATCTCATATGAATATATTCCTTATTATGTAACTCTTAAGAGAGTAGTACATAAAGTCTTTCATAGAAACACTAGGCATGTGAGAACCCGCTGCAATATGCCCCGGTTCTCTACTTATTTATGCGTCCTGAGGTTAGATTTCTGATTTTTTTTTTATTTAAAAATTATAAAGGAAACAAGATAAAAACAGGAAGGTTGACCACGCAGGGACATTTTGGGTATTTTATTGGGCCTTGAGGAAGAATTATTCAAAGAAAATAAAAGTTTATCACAGCACATGGTTGGGTTGGACATGACAAGGTTTGATTGGATTGTAATGCTGGCTTTTTAAAATTTCCTTATCGTTATTATTCTTGATCAGTCATTTTTGGCTTTATTAATAAAAAGCAAAAACATTTAAAAAGACCAAGGACCATTCTCAATGTCTATCAACTGGCTACTGATCAGTATTCATCATGCGATGACAGGATGGATTCTATGCTTTTTTTCCCTCCTATCTTATTTTAATTCACAATAACTTTGAATAAAACTATGCACTCTTCCCCATTTTACGTCAGAGTTCTTAAAATTATGAGAAGTTTTGAGATAATATCATGTATAAAAAATAATATAATTAAATAACTTTTATAATAATTTTTTTTATATATTTTAAATTTCAAAAATCATATGAATAATTATTGTACAAATAAAACTTAAAAAATTTTAATTATTAATATTATAAGTAATATAAATAAAAATTTAAATGTAATAAAAACATAAATTGTTATTTGAATCATTTTAGGAACAGATTATTAATTTACTAAAAATGACAATGAGAAGATTGACCTTAAAAAATTTTTATTTTATTTTTTTTTAATAGATAAATCAACATTTTGTTGAAAACAATTGCAAGTCAGTCTCAGTTTGATTATGGAGGGAGGAGGAGTTCACAAATATCCAAAAAATATATATATATATGTTAAATTAAAATAGACGTGTAACATAATAAATAAAAAAATAGTTATTATGTTTCAACCAAATATTTTTTTTAAGTAAACAACTTAAATGATTATTTATTTATTTATTTATTTATTTTTGTGTGATTTTATTTATATCACCTATTTTTGTAAAGTTATGATTTTATTATAATTTAGTTGGTCAAACATAAGCAGTTAACGACGATCACACGTGGTATATGCTAGGTCTGAGAAAAAAATGTGTCATGTAGTATACGACATGTGATTAAATTGTAACAGATATTAAAAATGGGGAACCAAATTATAATTTTATAAAACTGGGTGGCTGAAATAAAACAAATAAAAAATAAAGAACTATTTAAATTATTTATTTTTTTAAACATAGCTCAACAAGGGGACGTGTATTTGAATTGAGCCACTAAAATACGAGATCAAAGTGATTCCATGTTGGAGTGGTTCTTCTAAAGTATTGAAAAATTATCTAAAATCTTATTATCGTAGGCATGCCAATTTAAAATGCAGAACAAGGTCCCAGCCACATTAATGGACACATAAACTTAAAAACTTATTATCAAACAAAATAATTATATTTTTTATCATTTAAAAATATAATTATTTTCCCATCATCAACTTTGGATTCTCTCATAGAAAATTTAATAATTCCATAATGAAAATCTCTGCAATAAAAAGTAGACACATCATGGTTTTGCCCACACACAAAAGATCTAGTGCTACTTGGCTAAGACGTCTTTAGCGCAAGTATATAATTTGCATATGATTTTCTTTTACACGAAAGCATTATAGTACTTCTATTATAAAAGTCTAGCAATAATCCAAATCTAGCAAGAGGTTTTGTAGTAGTAGCTCATCTTGCTCTTGGATATCTCTTTCTATTACAATATATTATATATACATTTAGCTTTTAATGAAATATGATTAATTTACAAACTAACCCTCAATATCATTGTGAGAATGAAAGAGTTGAACCTTCAATTTCTCCTAAGAATTTGAGTTACGACTTTTCTACTCGTAGAAGCGGCCTCTAGCAACCCAATGAATCCAACTATTATATCATAAGTTATTTCTTGTTTAAATTTTTAATCCAAAGTTTCAATCAATTCCCTCACATTTAACCAAAGGGCTTGTAGCCTAGCGGTACCCCGGGTCCCCTCGTTGGAGGAGACGCGAGTTCAATCCCCCTGGCCGCGCTCCCCAGTTTCAAGAGGGTGAGGACGTTGTGGCAATTCCCCCGCCCGCGTACGCCCCTGAGGGTTGGCGCTTGTCACCCTACCTCAAAAAAAATTCCCTCACATTTACATAAAGCTTGTATATATCCTAATAAAACCCAAAAACCTCTGACTAAGCAAATGGATGATATATCCTCATCCTTTCTCCTTCTCCATGGCCTCCTTCACTCCATCTCATCTCACAAGGACAAGAACAGAACAAGAACTTGAACATGAACCTTCATTATTAATTATTACCTCTTGATGATGCCATGGAACACTATGTTGGCAAAGCAAGCTCTCCTCACTACAAGAGTTAAGATTTTTAGTAACAATGTTTGTGTCACCCGGTTATTTTTTCACAAATATTAAGTTTTTTTTATTGTGTCAAAAAAGATAATAGACACTATTCTTTAACTTAATTGTAATTACTTATGTTTTTATCACTATTATAGCGGTAATTGTGACAATTTAGTATATGTCACAATTAAATTATTACTATTAATATATTTACAGTGAGAATGATGTGTAATTGTGGCAAAAAATATTGTCGTCACTATAAATTTTTTATTTATTATGACAAAAGTGTTCTCTGTCACTCAACATATATTTTCTGTTACAACAATTTTGTCACAAAAAATTTAACCACTTAGTGTCCACTAAATATTGCTACAAAAATTAAATTTTTTTAACCATGTTATTGAGGGTTTTTATGCTAAAAAAGTTAATTGACACAATAGTTTGGATTAGTTGTGATATCTAATTATTTTGTCACTATTACAATTTCAATTGCGACAATTTAGTATCCATCACAATTATACATCTTATCTTTTGTGTCAATAATTTTAGATACAAAAAAAAAAAAAATCAAATACGTTATGTATAGATTTTTTAAGTAATTATAGATAAAAAGTTAAAAGGTTTTTAAAATTAAAATTTAACATGATTTTATTAAAAACAATTATTATTTATAAATTCTTCAAAACAACCTATTAGATACTAAAAATTTTTGTTCTATTACACCAAATTATTAGGGTTTATTTTACTAGTGGCCACAAATGTTTGTAACTTATATCGCTGTGGCCATAAATGTTTTTTTTGTAACCGGATGGCCACATAATTTTTCTCCGGTGGCACCCGTGGCCATAAAGGCATGTTTGGAGGCTATTTCCGGTGACTTGGCTGACGTGGAGGGGTTCCACGTCAGCAAGTCGCAGGAAATAGTCCTTCCACGTCAGCCAAGTAACCAGAAATAGTCTCCAAATAGGCCTTTATGGCTACGGGTGCTATCTGAGAAAAGTTATGTGGCCATACGGTTACAAAAAAAAAAACATTTTTGGCCACAACGATATAAGTTACAAATATTTGTGGCCACCAGTGAAATGAAGCCCAAATTATTAACCCATTAAAACATTTAAAAGTAACTACGCCCAAATACTAAATCATCATCATCATCACATTGGTGTAGCCCCTGTATCTACAATGCGAAGGAGAATAATCCATATATATATATATATATATATATACATGTATATTCATCAATCATTTACCAAATTAACAACTATTTTTCGCATAAAAATACCAAAAGTATCCAAAAAAGTATTTAAAAAGGGTAAAAATATAGGCATGGCTTTCTCCAATCTAGTTTTAATATACCATATAAATTATGCTTGTACTACAAGAATTACAATGTTTTGAATTTTTTTCCTATAATACTCAATCATTTTGTCACAAATATGAAGTTTTTGTGATAAAAAAAAACTAATCAACACTATTGTTTAAGTTAATTGTGATGTTTTTTTTTTATCACTAAAACTATTATAATTGTGATGATTTAGGATTTCTCACAATTACGGTGTCACTATTAATATACCTATAATGCCGTAAATAATATTTTCATTTGTTGTGATGAAAGTGTTCTTCGCCACCGGTCATTTTATTTTATTTTTGTGTTCACATTTTTTGTTACAAAAAATTCAAATATTAATGTCTACGATCAAATTCGATATGTGTCTATATATATATATAAATGTTTTTTAAAAGAAAATTTTTACAAATTTTACAAATATTTGTAAAAATATGAGACAAAAATCGATGTAAAAAAATATTCTCCAACTGTATTGTTTTACAAGTTGTTATTGTTTACCCAATCCTCAAAATTGATATTTTAAGTGATAGAAAACAACCTTTAGATTATACCTAGAATTTAAAGTATTGGAGAAAAATTTTAAAAATTAAAATTAAATAGAGATTTACTAAATCTCACAAAACAAAATCCAGATAATATAAATTTTTTTAAAAAAATTAAAATTTAAAAAGATATATATCCTCAATGAACTTAGCCTATGGAGATCGATGACAACGGTTCGGCTTCATTTGATTCGGAGAATTAAAGTAACTCAACTAGCTCTTGATGTAAAGGTACAAGTTATTGATGGTCACAAGATTTGCTTAATTTATGCAATGGATAAGAGATAATTATTTTTTTATTTTATCTTTTCTAATCTTCAAAGTTAGGTTTATTGATTTTTTTCAATGATGACAGTTTATTAGTGTTTTCTATTTCGATACTTTGAATCTTAGGTCCAGGTTCATCATAGGAATATGTTACTTAAATTTTGATTATGTGATTTTCTTTTCTTTTTTTTTATGATTTTTTATCTATTGAAAATCACAAAAGCCAAATGCAACATGGAACTTGTCTCAATTGAGAATAAATAACGGCACGAAAGTTGTAATTAAATTGGAATTTTTTTTGTTTTTAAAACTATTTCATTAGATTCTTATTTTTTTTTCTAAATGTGCAAAATAAACATCAAGGAAAGGGAATAACATTAAGTCCCAACAAAGGAGTCAAATTCTAGCAGAAGTTGAGGTTGAAAAGCAAAAAAGAAGATTCAAACGTATAAAGAAGTACTTCATCTCCAAATTTAGGATAATTTTATAATATTTTTTCTTTTTTTTAAAAAGATAATTTTATAATTGTATTTTGGATATTAAATTTTCCAATTTTATATATTCAAAATTTTAATTTTGTATATTTTGATGATATTTATTTATTTATTTTTAATATAATATTAAATACTTTATTTTCTTGTGTGACACTATTTTGCTACTAAAAAATTGTCTAGTCAAAAGTATCTAAAATTTAAATTTATATGTATCACAAATAATTTATTATATTGGTGACAAAATTACAGTAACATAATTTTTATTTTAGTGACAAAATTATTTTTAAATTAATAATTTTATTTGTGACAATAATAAACACATAACAATATCTCAAAGTAATATTAGTGACAAAGTATTGGTCACCAATAAAAATATTACTATTGACAAAATCATTTTGTCACTATTGTATTTTTTGTGTTAACAATATTGTCACAATAAAATAGATTATTGTGATAGCTTGAGCACTTTATTTGTCACAATTAAATAATTTTTGTGTCAACAAAATTGGCATAAATAAATAAGGTTTTTGTAGCCACATAACTTTGTCACAAATATTAAATTTGTTAGTGTCTTTGAAATTAGTCACAAAAATATGGAGTAATTGTGACCATTTGTCTAAAATGGTTACTCTTGTATTAGCATCAGAGGTATTTGTGACGGGAGGTGACGACTTCTAAAATTTGCTACTATTATTAATTGTGACTAAAATTATCACTTTTACTGATAACTTTTGCTATCACTAAAAATACAATTTGTTGTAGTGCCTCTTGTTCAAGTCCCCATAGTCTCATGTGCATGGATCTTTAATTGATGAAGGTTTGGTAATAAGGCTTGATAGAATAAGGATTTGCTTGTGATGCTGGTGAAACTCTCGATGGCATCATCGATGGTCGTTGACGCCATCTTCTCATTGGAGGGAGCTTTAATTTAAAGATCATTGGAAGCATCCATCCATGGTTGATGGATTGAACAAGAGGAGTGCTGGAGTTATCATGTTGATAACGGGCGTATAGACGAATTAGCATGTGCATACATGGAGAAGCACAATGTAAGGATATTTCGGTAATTTGGCGGGTGACGGAATTTTACGATTCGACCGGGTCTATTTGATGGGAAACAGATCAAGGAACAAAAGTCACCAGTTTGTGTCCAACAAACTCGTGAATCATACCAAAATTTGGCCAAGTTCCATTGTTTAGGCATTGAAAAACCCTAATTTTGCCGTTTTTGGTAATAATTAATTTCGTTATATCTTAGGTTATAAATCTCTGATTTGTGAGCCGTTTGTGGCAATAGTCTTTATTTTGTTAAGAATTTTATTTCTTGTTGATATTTGAAAATTTACCATTTTTTGTATATTTTCAAATTATCTCCTTTCTTGATGTTATTTTTATTCGCCTATTTATTGTAAGCCTTCGGACAAGAGAAAATCAGTTTTGTAATCATTATTTTCATTAAGTAATAAGATTTTACTCCTTCCCAATTTCTAGCTATTTTTGATCAACAGGTGTTGGATATACCACTACATCACACGTCCATCTCTCAAGCTATGATCACCCTGGTCCACTATGAGGAGGTGATGAGGAGGTTATATTACATATGAAACATGGAGTTTCATGGGGGTTATTTGTATAAGTTTTAAGCAAGGTTAACTCTATGGGTATATATATATATATATATACAATATCTAGGGCTGTTGGCGACTTCTACATAGAAGAAAAAATAAACGAGATACAAAACGGATGGGGTTGGGTTTAAAAATAGATTCTGCGAATGTCCACAGATGGGGACTCATATATAATATGTTTTTCAATAATTTAATAATGTAGACATCATATGTGTCTTAGTACCTATTTGATTACCTGTAAGTACTTGTAATGTAACTAATTTTACATATAAAGTTCTGTTTGATTTGCTGTAAAATGAGTTTAACATATAAAATATAAAATATTTTACAGTTTATATACTTTGGGAGCATTTCAACCAATAGCGGAACCAAAAGCAAAATAAAGGGTGTGCGCATATAAAAAATTATAAATTTTTATGAAGTTTTTTCAATTAAAAAATATATAATTAGATTAGTTGAATGACATATTTATTGTAGTTTAACCGATCCAATTGTTACACAAAAAAAAAACATTTATAATTTTTTATACAAGACAATAAAAAACTACGGGGCCTAACAATAATTTTTATAAATATTTTTCTAAATATATATAATTATATAAATATTTGTTTTTATATATATATATATATTTATATCCTAACTAATAAAAATCACGGGTCTAACCGATAAATGTTTGTAATTTTTTCTTAATTTTTATTCTATATAAACTAATTTGTAATAAATGAGGGGTAAACAATGATTTTTTTTAATTCTTTCATTTTTTATAAACCAATTTATAAAATATCTAAATAATAAATATTAATTTTATTTCAAACACTATTTTTTAAACCATTAGTATTAATTTGTAAAAAAATTAATATTTTTAGAAAAATAAAAATAAAGATCCAATGAATTATTAATATATATATATATATATATATATATAGAGAGAGAGAGAGAGAGAGAGAGAGAGAGAGAGAGAGTGTGTGTGTGTGTGAGTGAGAAGAGAGAGGGGTGCTTCTAATTTCAACTCTCTCCTGCTTTTCTTTATATATATATATATATATTTTATATAATAATAATAATGATGGTTGATTGGGGCCAAGGGGGTGCTCAAGCACCCCCTTGACCCCTCCTCCATCCGCCCCTGATTTCAACTTATAAAAAAAATTTGTTATAAGTTGAAATGCAATAATGTAAGTTACATCCACTTACAATCATATTCATCTCACATTTAATTATAAAAATATATAATAAAATAAATTTTTTTTAAATTTAATTATAAAAATATTTTTATGTAATAAATTTTAAAAATATTAAATAATTTTATAAAGTAATATTTATATAATTAAAGTATTTTTTTACGACAAAAAATTTTTTAATTGAAAATATTATCTTGTTTTTAAAAATTAATAATAATTTTTTTAAGTAATTAATTAAATAAATGTTATATTTTTATAATGTAATATTAATATAATTAAATAATTTTATCATAAAATATTTTAATAATTGAAATGTTATAAAAATAATAAATAGGGCAAGTGTTTTTAAAATTTAATTATAATTTTTTTTGAAAAGGTGGATAAACCTCGTATATTAAAACTGAATTATAAATTTTTTCAAGTAATAAAGATGGAAAAAAATATTTTTTTTAAATTTAATATATAATTTATTAAATTAATTAATTAATTTTACTTAAATTAATTTTTATAAAAAATATTAAATAATAATAATAATAATAATAATAATAATAATAATAATTGATAATTTGGCACCATCCCACTTATATAATAACTATAAGTTTTTGACTTACGTCAAACTAAACAAATAAAAATTTAATGTAATATTTTTAATTATAGCAAACAATACAACAATGATGTAAGTTGAAATATAGTATTTTGTACTTACACTGTAATTTCACTTATAAATATCCAAACAACTCTTTAAAGATAGTTATTTATTTATTTTTTAAATTTTAAAATTAAAAAAAAAAACAGAGGGCTGTCGAGCCAGGGACTTTTGGGAACTTTGAGGTCATCAAAATTCATGCAGAATAAAGCACAATGATTTTTGGCATGTGGCTTTTAGGTTGGACATGACCAGCCTAGATTGGATTTTAGTGCTCTCGCCTCTCATTCTTCTGAATAATTAATTATTTGCTTATTAATAAGGACTTGAAATTTATAAAAATGCATTTAATAAAATTTAGGACCATTTCAATTAATTAATTCAATAAACATCTTTCTCAAATTTCTTTGTGCTTTTAAAAAAGGATTCGTATTTTGTAGATTGATTCATACATAAAAGTAAGAAAGCCACTATGATCCTTGGTAACTGCCTTGTTATGCTTTTTTATCTTATGGTTATTTTTTAATCTATTATTTTTAATCTATTTGTTTCCACATCTATTGGACTTTTCACATATTTTGTTTATATACTTTTTTTTAATAAATTTATATTTTATTCATTTTATCACAAATTTTTTTTAATGAATGCCCATTTAAAATATGTGTGATGAGAGGATGGATGCTATGTTTTTTTTTCTTCCTATCTTGTTCTAATTCACGAGAATTGACAAAAAAAATAATTTATCTTGTTTACTAAATGATGGTTTTGGTAAACTGAGTTTTTTTTAAAAATTAATTTTATCCCTATATTAAATGAGTGGTGATTTGTTATATCAATGAAAAGATGGATCTTAAGATTATGAGATTATTTGAACTTATGATCAACTCAAACTAGTTCTATTTATTCAAATATATATATATATATACACTGAGGATCATAGAAATTAATATAAGGAATTATGGTTTAATTTTGTAATATATTCTTCACATTTTTGGATTATTATATAACTTTTCTTATTATTTAAATAATATTACATAATTATATAAAATCATTTAAATAATAATACTCATAATATTTGAAAGAAAAACATATTAAAAAAATATATAGAGGGTGGCCTATGAAATCCACTTTATCCTCTGGAAACCTGTTTGCCCTAGCAAAATCTTTTTATTCTGCTGGTTAGCAAGTGAGGATAAAATCGTAACTCTTGTTAACTTGGCCAAAAGAAGATGCAATTCCCAAAACATTTCAGATCCTTGTGTTCTCTATTAGACTCGGAGATAGTTGATCACCTCCTGCTTAGTTGTGAATTTTCCGAAAGGATTTGGGCGTTCTTTGAGCAATCCTTTAATCGCATCTACTCTCTCGAGCATCTTCTACCTTAGAGATCTGGACATCTTGGATTAAGTCCTTGGATTCCCAACATCGATTTTTGTGGAGCTTGATTTCTAAACCAATTAGTTGAAATATCCGGCTTGAGAGGAATAACCGAATTTTTAATTATCTCTGTCACGATGTTTTTGCTATTACTTCTAAAATCATTCATATGCTTATTTCCTTGGATTTTTGCAGTTAGGGATCCGATTCACCAACAAATACCTTCAGACTCAGTCCAAAAACTGAAGCGCTTTCTTGTTTTCCTGAGTACAAGACCGACAGAGTGTAGCATGCCCGCAGATCCCTTAACCCGGGAGTGATTCACCCCTGTTCAGTCCTTGACAGCTGAAGAGAACCTCTGTCGCCTTTTGGCGTACTCCGTCTCCTCAGTTGTGCTCTACTCGCCTTGTGTGTTCTCTTAGTAGTTGTTTCTCCTGCTAGTTGATGTTTCACTTCTGGTGATGGCTTTCACCCTAGTTCTCTGTTGGTCTTCGTACTTCTTGTTGTTTACTTGCTATACTTGCTTTTTTATTTCAATAAATTAGTGATTTATCCATATTATTAAAAAAAAATATACAAATAAACATATCTATAGAAGGATAAAGAGCAAAGAACAACGGGTTGTATCTTTATTGTATTTTATCTTTTATTCAAGTTCCACTTAAACAGATCCAAAGGGATGACCAGTTGAGCAATTTTTTTTTTTTTTAATACATCACAATTTCATTATTCTTTTAACTAAGTGGTCACACGCGCTGCAGTAAACAAGAAAAGTAAAATAGAACTCGTTAAAAATTTGAACACATAGTGGATCAGCTCTTCGTGAAAGCATATGTGAAATAAAATTTAGGGAGTTGGGTTGTCTATCGTGAGTGACACACGGACACTTAAGCATATGAGCATATGATAGACAGTATTGGCTAAGTTTGATATTACGATAATTTAGTTGAATAAGTGGTGAGGGTACTGGCCAATACTAGTATAGCTTAGTCGTATGTAATTTTTTTTTCCATACAAAGAACGACTTTTAAAATCTTATCTGAAACATAGTGAATAAGGTGTTATTATAATAGGTGCGAATAATGGATCCTGAGTGCACAAATTAAATGAGGGTGTGTGGTGCATTCAACACATACCCACACTTAACTTACCATGATTTGTCTACTTAGTTGAAAAAAAAAATGGTGAGAGTACTTAAAAAATACAAAAGTTGATGCGCCACTTTGATTGTGGGTATTAAGTTTTGAGTATGGTTTTTTATCACTTATAAAGCTTTATAAAAAAAAACCCCTAGAAAAGCAGTATGCAATCAATTCTAATTCTGACAATGAGTGAGAGTGAATAACAAATGAGAATCTATTTCTTGAAAAACTAGTATGCCTTACATAGTCAATTTTAATTATTGTTTAATAATAAAATAGTTTTATTTTATTATATACATAATTATAGGTATTGTATTATTCATGTTTGATAAAATATTATTATGGGCTTGCATTGTATAGATTTCAAATTAATGATAGAGATCATTAAATTGAGACATGATTATCTATGTTTCTTACAACCCAAAATAGTTCACAACCTATGAAATAAAATATGACTTTGTATTCATTATTGATTGTCACATGTTGTACTACTATATATGATAGAGTGGTATGTTTTAGCCACTAGAGTGGAGACTCTTACTAACATTGTGGATATTTGTAGTTGACAAATATTGAACTGGACCATACAGAACTCTTAGACCAAACACTGTCATAGAACAAAAGAGTTATTCTGTTACAGAAAGTCCTTATTACCTGAGGATGTTATTAAATCTTATGTATAAATTATATTACTTTGATAATGTCAACTGGTGATGCTAATTACATGCTATGTACGGACACATTGGGATATATTAAATACATGAAGGTTTGTAGTCATCCAAGATGGGATCTATCACTCCTATTGTAGGAGAGAATATTCTAGATTGTGTTTCTTATGTGTTAATAAATCCAGCCGGTTAATTTTTTGAAAGTATTTTATATATTTTATTATATATAAAATATATATTATTATACATTTTTCTTAAATTGTTTTATGTCCAATAGTGTAAAGAAACACACATATAAGTGAAGATCGACAGTGTCACTAGTGGTCTAATTGTCCCACTTATATGGAATATTTATTGATAGAAGGATTAATATGTAAAATATTATATTAGGGTCTCACATATGAATATCTCTAATCTTTGGATTAAATTGCAATTTGTTGATGGACATGATTGTGATTATAAAATTAGTATGGACTAATTTGCTAAAGATGTAGTGATCCCGGGTCCACGCTACATGTTCTAACCTTATCCGAATATATTTACTCTCTATAAATATATGTGATATGAGATTAGGGTTTCTCAATTAATTAATTTGTGATTGTCATCAAAAGACGGCTACGGCCAAGCAAAAGAAGCAATCACTTCTTATGGATCACAGGTGAAAAGTTCGAAAACATTGCGTGTGTGCGTTGGAGGATTTTGCGCTTGTGAAATCTCTGTGGTAACCCTGATCTTTCACATATATTCATGTATTCATGTGATCGATCCTTGATAATTAATCAATTGTTGATTAAATATCAATTAATTATAATTGATAGTCCTAATTAGATTAGAATGATTTTTCCTAACCCTAATTTGATTAGGTGGATAATTACTAACATTTCTTCCAATTCAACCAAATATTCCAAAAGATATATTGAATAAAAAAAATCCCCAATTCTCTTAAGGTGACAGTGGAGGATTGAATAGATGAAGAATCTTAGAATCCCATATTCATGAGACAAAATGGCATTTGAAGAAAAAGTGATTAACTGTTTCTTCACCCGCATGTATACATAACCAAACACACAGTCGGCATGCTGTTATAATTTACTTTTGAGAGATTTTCCAAAGTCAAAAAATTTTTTATCCAGAAAAGACAAATCAATTTGAATATAGTTATTCAGTTTATTTTACTATAGGAAATGGGAATACTGGCTTTCCCAACTTATGTAAATTAATTCAGTCTTTGCTTTTGAAGAGGGCGCTGTCCTAAATAACCAGTATTGTTGTCTTCCTTTTGTCCCATCCCGGAGTAGAGAATCCTTGATGCCGTATGTTGGTCCCCTCGTCGTAGTGCCTAACCACATGGTCTGGCTCAAACACTGGGATCGCATTCACTAGCAAGCTTCTATGACAACCTATTTTTATGGGTCCAGTTTATTTATAATTCTAGATTATGATTTATACAGGACCACTCATGTATTACCAGAATATAAGGTGCGTTTATTTTGCTGATATTTATTTTGTGGATATTATTATTATTATTATTATTATTATATGTTTAATATAGTCAACCACCGTTTGGTTTATTGACATGGGTTCTATAAAGATGTAAGTTTAAATTTCAATTTGTGCAAGTGAACGGTAAATGCATGTGTTATAAAGCTTATCTCCTTGTGTTAAAAGAAATTATGCTCGGAGTAGTAATTGTGGTGGTAGATACTTTGATTG
The DNA here is from genome assembly GCF_009730915.1 of Dioscorea cayenensis subsp. rotundata. Taxonomy (NCBI): domain Eukaryota; kingdom Viridiplantae; phylum Streptophyta; class Magnoliopsida; order Dioscoreales; family Dioscoreaceae; genus Dioscorea; species Dioscorea cayenensis. Next base: position 2,121,423 of record NC_052478.1, read on the forward strand.
TTTTCTTTTGTTTATTAGCATTTGTTTAGGTCATTTATTGATGATAGAACAATGAGGAGTGAATCTAAGTAATAGTTAAAAACAATCACACACAAAAGAGATGGAGTCCCCACTGAGACACTCGCGCTCTCAGACTCCTGCAAGTTACATGGTCATATATCGTCAGGGCATACATTAAACTCTATATATATACTCAATGTCATTAAGTT